>NW_028118646.1:0-26119 GCF_965113315.1 Podarcis vaucheri | reverse complement strand
CTTTTGGCACCATTTTTAAGTGAATTGCCAAAAGTCAGATTTTTGCTGAAATTGTGACCCCGGGGGTGAGGGATTTCTTCAAAAAAATATTTTCTGCCGGTTAAGTGTTTGAGGGCTGATTTCTTGTCCTGTGATAAAAAGCCTTCTGTTTCGAGTGTCAAACCTTTCAGGGGAGCATTTTCAAGCTTTTGGCACCATTTTTGAGTGAATTGCCAAAAGCCAGATTTTTGCTGAAATTGTGACCCCGGGACTTAGGAATTTTTTCAAAAAAATATTTTCTGCCAGTTAAGTTTTTGAGGGCTGATTTCTTGTCCTGTGATAACAAGCCTTCTGTTTCGAGTGCCAAACCTTTCAGGGGAGCATTTTCAAGCTTTTGGCACCATTTTTGAGTGAATTGCCAAAAGCCAGATTTTTGCTGAAATTGTGACCCCGGAGCTTAGGAATTTTTTCAAAAAAGTCTTTTCCGCCGGTTAAGTTTTTGAGGGCTGATTTCTTGTCCTGTGATAACAAGCCTTCTGTTTCGAGTGCCAAACCTTTCATGAGAGCATTTTCAAGCTTTTGGCACCATTTTTGAGTGAATTGCCAAAAGCCAGATTTTTGCTGAAATTGTGACCCCGGGGCTTAGGAATTTTTTCAAAAAGTCTTTTCCGCCGGTTAGGTTTTTGAGGCCTGATTTCTTGTCCTGTGATAACAAGCCTTCTGTTTCGAGTGCCAAACATTTCAGGAGAACGTTTTCAAGCTTTTGGAACCATTTTTGAGTGAATTGCCAAAAGTTAGATTTTTGCTGAAATTGTGACCCTGGGGGTTAGGGATTTTTTCAAAAAAATATTTTCTGCCGGTTAAGTTTTTGAGGGCTGATTTATTGTCCTGTGATAAAAAGCCTTCTGTTTCGAGTGCCAAACCTTTCAGGGGAGCATTTTCAAGCTTTTGGCACCATTTTTGATGAATTGCCAAAAGCCAGATTTTTGCTGAAATTGTGACGCCGGGGCTTAGGAATTTTTTCAAAAAAATATTTTCTGCCGGTTAGGTATATGAGGGCTGATTTCTTGTCCTGTGATAACAAGCCTTCTGTTTCGAGTGCCAAACCTTTCAGAAGAGCATTTTCAAGCTTTTGGCACCATTTTTGAGTGAATTGCCAAAAGTCAGATTTTTGCTGAAATTGTGACCCCGGGGGTTATAGATTTCTTCAAAAAAATATTTTCTGCCGGTTAAGTTTTTGAGGGCTGATTTCTTGTCCTGTGATAACAAGCCTTCTGTTTCGAATGCCAAACCTTTCAGGAGAGCATTTTTAAGCTTTTAAACCTTTCAGGAGAGCATTTTTAAGCTTTGGCACCATTTTTGAGTGAATTGCCAAAAGCCAGATTTTTGCTGAAATTGTGACCCCGGGGCTTAGGAATTTTTCAAAAAGTCTTTCCGTCGGTTAGATTTTTGAGGCTGATTTCTTGTCCTGTGATAACAAGCTTCTGTTTCGAGTGCCAAACCTTTCAGAAGAGCATTTTCAAGCTTTTGGCAGAGTGAATGCCAAAAGTCAGATTTTTGCTGAATTGTGACCCCGGGGGTTATGGATTTCTTCAAAAAATATTTTCTGTTTTGAGGCTGATTTCTTGTCCTGTGATAAAAAGCCTTCTGTTTCGAGTGCCAAACCTTTCAGGGGAGCATTTTCAAGCTTTTGGCACCATTTTTGAGTGAATTGCCAAAAGCCAGATTTTTGCTGAAATTGTGACCCCGGGGCTTAGGAATTTTTTCAAAAAAGTCTTTTACGCCGGTTAGGTTTTTGAGGGCTGATTTCTTGTCCTGTGATAACAAGCCTTCTGTTTCGAGTGCCAAACCTTTCAGGAGAGCATTTTCAAGCTTTTGGCACCATTTTTGAGTGAATTGCCAAAAGCCAGATTTTTGCTGAAAGTGTGACCCCGGAGCTTAGGAATTTTTCAAAAAAGTCTTTTCCGCCGGTTAGGTTTTTGAGGGCTGATTTCTTGTCCTGTGATAACAAGCCTTCTGTTTCGAGTGCCAAACATTTCAGGAGAACGTTTTCAAGCTTTGGAACCATTTTTGAGTGAATTGCCAAAAGTCAGATTTTTGCTGAAATTGTGACCCCGGGGCTTAGGGATTTTTTCAAAAAAATATTTCTGCCGGTTAAGTTTTTGAGGGCTGATTTCTTGTCCTGTGATAAAAAGCCTTCTGTTTCGAGTGCCAAACCCTTCAGGGGAGCATTTTCAAGCTTTTGGCACCATTTTTGAGTGAATTGCCAAAAGCCAGATTTTTGCTGAAATTGTGACCCCGGGGCTTAGGAATTTTTTCAAAAAAATATTTTCTGCCAGTTAAGTTTTTGAGGGCTGATTTCTTGTCCTGTGATAACAAGCCTTCTGTTTCGAGTGCCAAACCTTTCAGGGGAGCATTTTCAAGCTTTTGGCACCATTTTTGAGTGAATTGCCAAAAGCCAGATTTTTGCTGAAATTGTGACCCTGGAGCTTAGGAATTTTTTCAAAAAAGTCTTTTCCGCCGGTTAAGTTTTTGAGGGCTGATTTCTTGTCCTGTGATAACAAGCCTTCTGTTTCGAGTGCCAAACCTTTCAGAAGAGCATTTCAAGCTTTTGGCACCATTTTTGAGTGAATTGCCAAAAGTCAGATGTTTTGCTGAAATTGTGACCCCGCGGGGTTATGGATTTCTTCAAAAAATATTTTCTGCCGGTTAACTTTTTGAGGGCTGATTCTTGTCCTGTGATAAAAAGCCTTCTGTTTCGAGTGCCAAACCTTTCAGGGGAGCATTTTCAAGCTTTTGGCACCATTTTTGAGTGAATTGCCAAAAGCCAGATTTTTGCTGAAATTGTGACCCCGGGGCTTAGGAATTTTTTCAAAAAAGTCTTTTACGCCGGTTAGGTTTTTGAGGGCTGATTTCTTGTCCTGTGATAACAAGCCTTCTGTTTCGAGTGCCAAACCTTTCAGGAGAGCATTTTCAAGCTTTTGGCACCATTTTTGAGTGAATTGCCAAAAGCCAGATTTTTGCTGAAAGTGTGACCCCGGAGCTTAGGAATTTTTTCAAAAAAGTCTTTTCCGCCGGTTAGGTTTTTGAGGGCTGATTCTTGTCCTGTGATAACAAGCCTTCTGTTTCGAGTGCCAAACATTTCAGGAGAACGTTTCAAGCTTTTGGAACCATTTTGAGTGAATTGCCAAAAGTCAGATTTTTGCTGAAATTGTGACCCCGGGGCTTAGGGATTTTTTCAAAAAAATATTTTCTGCCGGTTAAGTTTTGAGGGCTGATTCTTGTCCTGTGATAAAAAGCCTTCTGTTTCGAGTGCCAAACCTTTCAGGGAGCATTTCAAGCTTTTGGCACCATTTTTGAGTGAATTGCCAAAAGCCAGATTTTTGCTGAAATTGTGACCCCGGGGCTTAGGAATTTTTTCAAAAAAATATTTTCTGCCAGTTAAGTTTTTGAGGGCTGATTTCTTGTCCTGTGATAACAAGCCTTCTGTTTCGAGTGCCAAACCTTTCAGGGGAGCATTTTCAAGCTTTTGGCACCATTTTTGAGTGAATTGCCAAAAGCCAGATTTTTGCTGAAATTGTGACCCTGGAGCTTAGGAATTTTTTCAAAAAGTCTTTTCCGCCGGTTAAGTTTTTGAGGGCTGATTTCTTGTCTGTGATAACAAGCCTTCTGTTTCGAGTGCCAAACCTTTCAGAAGAGCATTTTCAAGCTTTTGGCACCATTTTTGAGTGAATTGCCAAAAGTCAGATTTTTGCTGAAATTGTGACCCCGGGGGTTATAGATTTCTTCAAAAAATATTTTCTGCCGGTTAAGTTTTTGAGGGCTGATTCTTGTCCTGTGATAACAAGCCTTCTGTTTCGAATGCCAAACCTTTCAGGAGAGCATTTTTAAGCTTTGGCACCATTTTTGAGTGAATTGCCAAAAGCCAGATTTTTGCTGAAATTGTGACCCCGGGGCTTAGGAATTTTTCAAAAAAGTCTTTTCCGTCGGTTAGATTTTTGAGGGCTGATTTCTTGTCCCTGTGATAACAAGCCTTCTGTTTCGAGTGCCAAACCTTTCAGAAGAGCATTTTCAAGCTTTTGGCACCATTTTTGAGTGAATTGCCAAAAGTCAGATTTTTGCTGAAATTGTGACCCCGGGGGTTATGGATTTCTTCAAAAAAATATTTTCTGCCGGTTAACTTTTTTGAGGGCTGATTTCTTGTCCTGTGATAAAAAGCCTTCTGTTTCGAGTGCCAAACCTTTCAGGGGAGCATTTTCAAGCTTTTGGCACCATTTTTGAGTGAATTGCCAAAAGCCAGATTTTTGCTGAAATTGTGACCCCGGGGCTTAGGAATTTTTTCAAAAAAGTCTTTTACGCCGGTTAGGTTTTGAGGGCTGATTTCTTGTCCTGTGATAACAAGCCTTCTGTTTCGAGTGCCAAACCTTTCAGGAGAGCATTTTCAAGCTTTTGGCACCATTTTGAGTGAATTGCCAAAAGCCAGATTTTTGCTGAAAGTGTGACCCCGGAGCTTAGGAATTTTTTCAAAAAAGTCTTTTCCGCCGGTTAGGTTTTTGAGGGCTGATTTCTTGTCCTGTGATAACAAGCCTTCTGTTTCGAGTGCCAAACATTTCAGGAGAACGTTTTCAAGCTTTTGGAACCATTTTTGAGTGAATTGCCAAAAGTCAGATTTTTGCTGAAATTGTGACCCCGGGGCTTAGGGATTTTTTTCAAAAAAATATTTTCTGCCGGTTAAGTTTTTGAGGGCTGATTTCTTGTCCTGTGATAAAAAGCCTTCTGTTTCGAGTGCCAAACCTTTCAGGGGAGCATTTTCAAGCTTTGGCACCATTTTTGAGTGAATTGCCAAAAGCCAGATTTTTGCTGAAATTGTGACCCCGGGGCTTAGGAATTTTTTCAAAAAAGTCTTTTCCGCCGGTTAGGTTTTTGAGGGCTGATTTCTTGTCCTGTGATAACAAGCCTTCTGTTTCGAGTGCCAAACATTTCAGGAGAACGTTTTCACGCTTTTGGAACCATTTTGAGTGAATAGCCAAAAGTCAGATTTTGCTGAAATTGTGACCCCGGGGCTTAGGGATTTTTTCAAAAAAATATTTTCTGCCGGTTAAGTTTTTGAGGGCTGATTTCTTGTCCTGTGATAAAATGCCTTCTGTTTCGAGTGCCAAACCTTTCAGGAGAGCATTTTCAAGGTTTTGGCACCATTTTTAAGTGAATTGCCAAAAGTCAGATTTTTGCTGAAATTGTGACCCCGGGGGTTAGGGATTTCTTCAAAAAAATATTTTCTGCCGGTTAAGTGTTGAGGGCTGATTTCTTGTCCTGTGATAAAATGCCTTCTGTTTCGAGTGTCAAACATTTCAGGAGAGCATTTTCAAGCTTTTGACACCATTTTTGAGTGAATAGCCAAAAGCCAGATTTTTGCTGAAATTGTGACCCCGGGGCTTAGGAATTTTTCAAAAAAGTCTTTTCCGCCGGTTAGGTTTTGAGGGCTGATTTCTTGTCCTGTGATAACAAGCCTTCTGTTTCGAGTGCCAAACCTTTCAGGAGAGCATTTTCAAGCTTTTGGCACCATTTTTGAGTGAATTGCCAAAAGCCAGATTTTGCTGAAATTGTGACCCCGGGGCTTAGGAATTTTTTCAAAAAAATATTTTCTGCCGGTTAAGTTTTTGAGGTCTGATTTCTTGTCCTGTGATAAAAAGCCTTCTGTTCGAGTGCCAAACCTTTCAGGGAGCATTTTCAAGCTTTTGGCACCATTTTGAGTGAATTGCCAAAAGCCAGATTTTTGCTGAAATTGTGACCCCGGGGCTTAGGAATTTTTCCAAAAGTCTTTTCCGCGCCGTTAGGTTTTTGAGGGCTGATTTCTTGTCCTGTGATAAAATGCCTTCTGTTTCGAGTGCCAAACCTTTCAGAAGAGCATTTTCAAGCTTTTGGCACCATTTTTGAGTGAATTGCCAAAAGTCAGATTTTTGCTGAAATTGTGACCCCGGGGGTTATGGATTTCTTCAAAAAAATATTTTCTGCCGGTTAAGTTTTTGAGGGCTGATTTCTTGTCCTGTGATAAAAAGCCTTCTGTTTCGAGTGCCAAACCTTTCAGGAGAGCATTTTCAAGCTTTTGGCACCATTTTTGAGTGAATTGCCAAAAGCCAGATTTTTGCTGAAATTGTGACCCCGGGGCTTAGGAATTTTTCAAAAAAATATTTCCGCCGGTTAAGTTTTTGAGGGCTGATTTCTTGTCCTGTGATAAAAGCCTTCTGTTTCGAGTGCCAAACCTTTCAGGGGAGCATTTTCAAGCTTTTGGCACCATTTTTGAGTGAATTGCCAAAAGCCAGATTTTTGCTGAAATTGTGACCCCGGGGCTTAGGAATTTTTTCCAAAAATCTTTTCCGCCGGTTAGGTTTTTGAGGGCTGATTTCTTGTCCTGTGATAAAATGCCTTCTGTTTCGAGTGCCAAACCTTTCAGAAGAGCATTTTCAAGCTTTTGGCACCATTTTTGAGTGAATTGCCAAAAGTCAGATTTTTGCTGAAATTGTGACCCCGGGGGTTATGGATTTCTTCAAAAAAATATTTTCCGCCGGTTAAGTTTTTGAGGGCTGATTTCTTGTCCTGTGATAACAAGCCTTCTGTTTCGAGTGCCAAACCTTTCAGAGAGCATTTTCAGCTTTTTGGCACCATTTTTGAGTGAATTGCCAAAAGCCAGATTTTTGCTGAAATTGTGACCCCGGGGCTTAGGAATTTTTTCAAAAAACTCTTTTCCACCGGTTAAGTTTTTGAGGGCTGATTTCTTGTCCTGTGATAACAAGCCTTCTGTTTCGAGTGCCAAACATTTCAGGAGAACGTTTTCACGCTTTTGGAACCATTTTTGAGTGAATAGCCAAAGTCAGATTTTTGCTGAAATTGTGACCCCGGGGCTTAGGGATTTTTTCAAAAAAATATTTTCTGCCGGTTAAGTTTTTGAGGGCTGATTTCTTGTCCTGTGATAAAATGCCTTCTGTTTCGAGTGCCAAACCTTTCAGAAAAGCATTTTCAAGCTTTTGGCACCATTTTTAAGTGAATTGCCAAAAGTCAGATTTTGCTGAAATTGTGACCCCGGGGGTTAGGGATTTCTTCAAAAAATATTTTCTGCCGGTTAAGTGTTTGAGGGCTGATTTCTTGTTCTGTGATAAAAGCCTTCTGTTTCGAGTGCCAAACCTTTCAGGGGAGCATTTTCAAGCTTTTGGCACCATTTTTGAGTGAATTGCCAAAAGCCAGATTTTTGCTGAAATTGTGACCCCGGGGCTTAGGAATTTTTTCAAAAAAGTCTTTTCCGCCGGTTAGGTTTTTGAGGGCTGATTTCTTGTCCTGTGATAAAAAGCCTTCTGTTTCGAGTGCCAAACCTTTCAGGAGAGCATTTTCAAGCTTTTGGCACCATTTTTGAGTGAATTGCCAAAAGCCAGATTTTTGCTGAAATTGTGACCCCGGGGCTTAGGAATTTTTTCAAAAAAATATTTTCTGCCGGTTAAGTTTTTGAGGGCTGATTTCTTGTCCTGTGATAACAAGCCTTCTGTTTCGAGTGCCAAACCTTTCAGGGAGCATTTTCAAGCTTTTGGCACCATTTTTGAGTGAATTGCCAAAAGCCAGATTTTTGCTGAAATTGTGACCCCGGGGCTTAGGAATTTTTTCAAAAAAGTCTTTTCCGCCGGTTAGGTTTTTGAGGGCTGATTTCTTGTCCTGTGATAACAAGCCTTCTGTTTCGAGTGCCAAACCTTTCAGGAGAGCATTTTTAAGCTTTTGGCACCATTTTTGAGTGAATTGCCAAAAGCCAGATTTTTGCTGAAATTGTGACCCCGGGGCTTAGGAATTTTTTCAAAAAAGTCTTTTCCGCCGGTTAGGTTTTTGAGGGCTGATTTCTTGTCCTGTGATAACAAGCCTTCTGTTTCGAGTGCCAAACCTTTCAGGAGAGCATTTTCAAGCTTTTGGCACCATTTTTGAGTGAATTGCCAAAAGCCAGATTTTTGCTGAAATTGTGACCCCGGGGCTTAGGAATTTTTTCAAAAAATATTTTCTGCCGGTTAAGTTTTTCAGGGCTGATTTCTTGTCCTGTGATAACAAGCCTTCTGTTTCGAGTGCCAAACCTTTCAGGGGAGCATTTTCAAGCTTTTGGCACCATTTTTGAGTGAATTGCCAAAAGCCAGATTTTTGCTGAAATTGTGACCCCGGGGCTTAGGAATTTTTTCAAAAAAGTCTTTTCCGCCGGTTAGGTTTTTTGAGGGCTGATTTCTTGTCCTGTGATAACAAGCCTTCTGTTTCGAGTGCCAAACCTTTCAGGAGAGCATTTTTAAGCTTTTGGCACCATTTTTGAGTGAATTGCCAAAAGCCAGATTTTTGCTGAAATTGTGACCCCGGGGCTTAGGAATTTTTCAAAAAAGTCTTTTCCGCCGGTTAGTTTTTTGAGGGCTGATTTCTTGTCCTGTGATAAAAAGCCTTCTGTTTCGAGTGCCAACATTTCAGGAGAACGTTTCAAGCTTTTGGAACCATTTTTGAGTGAATTGCCAAAAGCCAGATTTTTGCTGAAATTGTGACCCTGGGGCTTAGGGATTTTTTCAAAAAATATTTTCTGCCGGTTAAGTTTTTGAGGGCTGATTTCTTGTCCTGTGATAAAATGCCTTCTGTTTCGAGTGCCAAACCTTTCAGAAGAGCATTTTCAAGCTTTTGACACCATTTTTGAGTGAATTGCCAAAAGTCAGATTTTTGCTGAAATTGTGACCCCAGGGGTTAGGGATTTCTTCAAAAAAATATTTTCTGCCGGTGAAGTTTTTGAGGGCTGATTTCTTGTCCTGTGATAACAAGCCTACTGTTTCGAGTGTCAAACCTTTCAGGAGAACATTTTCAAGCTTTTGGCACCATTTTTGAGTGAATTGCCAAAAGCCAGATTTTTGCTGAAATTGTGACCCCGGGGCTTAGGAATTTTTTCAAAAAAATATTTCTGCCGGTTAAGTTTTTGAGGGCTGATTTCTTGTCCTGTGATAACAAGCCTTCTGTTTCGAGTGCCAAACCTTTCAGGGGAGCATTTTCAAGCTTTTGGCACCATTTTTGAGTGAATTGCCAAAAGCCAGTTTTGCTGAAATTGTGACCCCGGGGCTTAGGAATTTTTTCAAAAAAGTCTTTTCCGCCGGTTAGGTTTTTTAGGGCTGATTTCTTGTCCTGTGATAACAAGCCTTCTGTTTCGAGTGCCAAACCTTTCAGGAGAGCATTTTCAAGCTTTTGGAACCATTTTTGAGTGAATTGCCAAAAGCCAGATTTTGCTGAAATTGTGACCCCGGGGCTTAGGAATTTTTTCAAAAAAATATTTTCTGCCGGTTAAGTTTTGAGGGCTGATTTCTTGTCCTGTGATAAAAAGCCTTCTGTTTCGAGTGCCAAACCTTTCAGGGGAGCATTTTCAAGCTTTTGGCACCATTTTTGAGTGAATTGCCAAAAGCCAGATTTTTGCTGAAATTGTGACCCCGGGGCTTAGGAATTTTTTCAAAAAAGTCTTTTCCGCCGGTTAGGTTTTTGAGGGCTGATTTCTTGTCCTGTGATAAAATGCCTTCTGTTTCGAGTGCCAAACCTTTCAGAAGAGCATTTTCAAGCTTTTGGCACCATTTTTGAGTGAATTGCCAAAAGTCAGATTTTTGTGACCCCGGGGGTTAGGGATTTCTTCAAAAAATATTTTCTGCCGGTTAGGTTTTTGAGGGCTGATTTCTTGTCCTGTGATAACAAGCCTTCTGTTTCGAGTGCCAAACCTTTCAGGGGAGCATTTTCAAGCTTTTGGCACCATTTTTGAGTGAATTGCCAAAAGCCAGATTTTTGCTGAAATTGTGACCCCGGGGCTTAGGAATTTTTTCAAAAAAATGTTTTCTGCCGGTTAAGTTTTTGAGGGCTGATTTCTTGTCCTGTGATAAAATGCCTTCTGTTTCGAGTGCCAAGCCTTTCAGAAGAGCATTTTCAAGCTTTTGGCACCATTTTTGAGTGAATTGCCAAAAGTCAGATTTTTGCTGAAATTGTGACCCCGGCGGTTAGGGATTTCTTCAAAAAAATATTTTCTGCCGGTTAAGTTTTTGAGGGCTGATTTCTTGTCCTGTGATAAAATGCCTTCTGTTTCGAGTGCCAAACCTTTCAGGAGAGCATTTTCAAGCTTTTGGCACCATTTTTGAGTGAATTGCCAAAAGCCAGATTTTTGGTGAAATTGTGACCCCGGGGCTTAGGAATTTTTTCAAAAAAATATTTTCTGCCGGTTAAGTTTTTGAGGGCTGATTTCTTGTCCTGTGATAAAAAGCCTTCTGTTTCGAGTGCCAAACCTTTCAGGGGAGCATTTTCAAGCTTTTGGCACCATGTTTGAGTGAATTGCCAAAAGCCAGATTTTTGCTGAAATTGTGACCCCGGGGCTTAGGAATTTTTTCAAAAAAGTCTTTTCCGCCGGTTAGGTTTTTGAGGGCTGATTTCTTGTCCTGTGATAAAATGCCTTCTGTTTCGAGTGCCAAACCTTTCAGAAGAGCATTTTCAAGCTTTTGGCACCATTTTTGAGTGAATTGCCAAAAGTCAGATTTTTGCTGAAATTGTGACCCCGGGGGTTAGGGATTTCTTCAAAAAAATATTTTCTGCCGGTTAAGTTTTTGAGGGCTGATTTCTTGTCCTGTGATAACAAGCCTTCTGTTTCGAGTGCCAAACCTTTCAGGGGAGCATTTTCAAGCTTTTGGCACCATTTTTGAGTGAATTGCCAAAAGCCAGATTTTTGCTGAAATTGTGACCCCGGGGCTTAGGAATTTTTTCAAAAAAATGTTTTCTGCCGGTTAAGTTTTTGAGGGCTGATTTCTTGTCCTGTGATAAAATGCCTTCTGTTTCGAGTGCCAAACCTTTCAGAAAAGCATTTTCAAGCTTTTGGCACCATTTTTGAGTGAATTGCCAAAAGTCAGATTTTTGCTGAAATTGTGACCCCGGCGGTTAGGGATTTCTTCAAAAAAATATTTTCTGCCGGTTAAGTTTTTGAGGGCTGATTTCTTGTCCTGTGATAAAATGCCTTCTGTTTCGAGTGCCAAACCTTTCAGGAGAGCATTTTCAAGCTTTTGGCACCATTTTTGAGTGAATTGCCAAAAGCCAGATTTTTGCTGAAATTGTGACCCCGGGGCTTAGGGATTTTTTCAAAAAATATTTTCTGCCAGTTAAGTTTTTGAGGGCTGATTTCTTGTCCTGTGATAAAATGCCTTCTGTTTCGAGTGCCAAACCTTTCAGAAGAGCATTTTCAAGCTTTTGGCACCATTTTTGAGTGAATTGCCAAAAGTCAGATTTTTGCTGAAATTGTGACCCCGCGGGTTATGGATTTCTTCAAAAAAAATATTTTCTGCCGGTTAAGTTCTTGAGGGCTGATTTCTTGTCCTGTGATAAAATGCCTTCTGTTTCGAGTGCCAAACCTTTCAGGAGAGCATTTTCAAGCTTTTGGCACCATTTTTGAGTGAATTGCCAAAAGCCAGATTTTTGGTGAAATTGTGACCCCGGGGCTTAGGAATTTTTTCAAAAAAGTCTTTTCCGCCGGTTAGGTTTTTGAGGGCTGATTTCTTGTCCCGTGATAACAAGCCTTCTGTTTCGAGTGCCAAACATTTCAGGAGAACGTTTTCAAGCTTTTGGCACCATTTTTGAGTGAATTGCCAAAAGTCAGATTTTTGCTGAAATTGTGACCCCGGGGGTTAGGGATTTCTTCAAAAAAATATTTTCTGCCGGTTAAGTTTTTGAGGGCTGATTTCTTGTCCTGTGATAACAAGCCTTCTGTTTCGAGTGCCAAACCTTTCAGAAGAGCATTTTCAAGCTTTTGGCACCATTTTTGAGTGAATTGCCAAAAGTCAGATTTTTGCTGAAATTGTGACCCCGGGGGGTTAGGGATTTCTTCAAAAAAATATTTTCTGCCGGTTAAGTTTTTGAGGGCTGATTTCTTGTCCGGTGATAAAAAGCCTTCTGTTTCGAGTGCCAAACCTTTCAGGGGAGCATTTTCAAGCTTTTGGCACCATTTTTGAGTGAATTGCCAAAAGCCAGATTTTTGCTGAAATTGTGACCCCGGGGCTTAGGAATTTTTTCAAAAAAGTCTTTTCCGCCGGTTTGGTTTTTGAGGGCTGATTTCTTGTCCTGTGATAACAAGCCTTCTGTTTCGAGTGCCAAACCTTTCAGGAGAGCATTTTCAAGCTTTTGGCACCATTTTTGAGTGAATTGCCAAAAGCCAGATTTTTGCTGAAATTGTGACCCCGGGGCTTAGGAATTTTTTCAAAAAAGTCTTTTCCGCCGGTTTGGTTTTTGAGGGCTGATTTCTTGTCCTGTGGTAACAAGCCTTCTGTTTCGAGTGCCAAACATTTCAGGAGAACGTTTTCAAGCTTTTGGAACCATTTTTGAGTGAATTGCCAAAAGCCAGATTTTTGCTGAAATTGTGACCCCGGGGCTTAGGAATTTTTTCAAAAAAATATTTTCTGCCGGTTAAGTTTTTGAGGGCTGATTTCTTGCCCTGTGATAAAATGCCTTCTGTTTCGAGTGCCAAACCTTTCAGGAGAACATTTTCAAGCTTTTGGCACCATTTTTGAGTGAATTGCCAAAAGCCAGATTTTTGCTGAAATTGTGACCCCGGGGTTTAGGAATTTTTTCAAAAAAGTCTTTTCCGCCGGTTAGGTTTTTGAGGGCTGATTTCTTGTCCTGTGATAAAATGCCTTCTGCTTCGAGTGCCAAACCTTTCAGGAGAACATTTTCAAGCTTTTGGCACCATTTTTGAGTGAATTCCCAAAAGTCAGATTTTTGCTGAAATTGTGACCCCGGGGCTTAGGGATTTTTTCAAAAAAATATTTTCTGCCGGTTAAGTTTTTGAGGGCTGATTTCTTGCCCTGTGATAAAATGCCTTCTGTTTCGAGTGCCAAACCTTTCAGGAGAACATTTTCAAGCTTTTGGCACCATTTTTGAGTGAATTGCCAAAAGCCAGATTTTTGCTGAAATTGTGACCCCGGGGTTTAGGAATTTTTTCAAAAAGTCTTTTCCGCCGGTTAGGTTTTTGAGGGCTGATTTCTTGTCCTGTGATAAAATGCCTTCTGTTTCGAGTGCCAAACCTTTCAGGAGAACATTTTCAAGCTTTGGGCACCATTTTTGAGTGAATTCCCAAAAGTCAGATTTTTGCTGAAATTGTGACCCCGGGGCTTAGGGATTTTTTCAAAAAAATATTTTCTGCCGGTTAAGTTTTTGAGGGCTGATTTCTTGTCCTGTGATAAAATGCCTTCTGTTTCGAGTGCCAAACCTTTCAGAAGAGCATTTTCAAGCTTTTGACACCATTTTTGAGTGAATTGCCAAAAGCCAGATTTTTGCTGAAATTGTGACCCCGGGGCTTAGGAATTTTTTCAAAAAAGTCTTTTCCGCCGGTTAGGTTTTTGAGGGCTGATTTCTTGTCCTGTGATAACAAGCCTTCTGTTTCGAGTGCCAAACCTTTCAGGAGAGCATTTTCAAGCTTTTGGCACCATTCTTGAGTGAATTGCCAAAAGCCAGATTTTTGCTGAAATTGTGACCCCGGGGCTTAGGAATTTTTTTTAAAAAGTCTTTTCCGCCGGTTAGGTTTTTGAGGGCTGATTTCTTGTCCTGTGATAACAAGCCTTCTGTTTCGAGTGCCAAACATTTCAGGAGAACGTTTTCAAGCTTTGGGAACCATTTTTGAGTGAATTGCCAAAAGTCAGATTTTTGCTGAAATTGTGACCCCGGGGCTTAGGGATTTTTTCAAAAAAATATTTTCTGCCGGTTAAGTTTTTGAGGGCTGATTTTTTGTCCTGTGATAAAAAGCCTTCTGTTTCGAGTGCCAAACCTTTCAGGGGAGCATTTTCAAGCTTTTGGCACCATTTTTGAGTGAATTGCCAAAAGCCAGATTTTTGCTGAAATTGTGACCCCGGGGCTTATGAATTTTTTCAAAAAAATATTTTCTGCCGGTTAAGTTTTTGAGGGCTGATTTCTTGTCCTGTGATAACAAGCCTTCTGTTTCGAGTGCCAAACCTTTCAGGAGAGCATTTTCAAGCTTTTGGCACCATTTTTGAGTGAATTGCCAAAAGCCAGATTTTTGCTGAAATTGTGACCCCGGGGCTTAGGAATTTTTTCAAAAAAGTCTTTTCCTCCGGTTTGGTTTTTGAGGGCTGATTTCTTGTCCTGTGGTAACAAGCCTTCTGTTTCGAATGCCAAACATTTCAGGAGAACGTTTTCAAGCTTTTGGAACCATTTTTGAGTGAATTGCCAAAAGCCAGATTTTTGCTGAAATTGTGACCCCGGGGCTTAGGAATTTTTTCAAAAAAGTCTTTTCCGCCGGTTAGGTTTTTGAGGGCTGATTTCTTGTCCTGTGATAAAATGCCTTCTGTTTCGAGTGCCAAACCTTTCAGGAGAACATTTTCAAGCTTTTGGCACCATTTTTGAGTGAATTCCCAAAAGTCAGATTTTTGCTGAAATTGTGACCCCGGGGCTTAGGGATTTTTTCAAAAAAATATTTTCTGCCGGTTAAGTTTTTGAGGGCTGATTTCTTGTCCTGTGATAAAATGCCTTCTGTTTCGAGTGCCAAACCTTTCAGGAGAGCATTTTCAAGCTTTTGGCACCATTTTTGAGTGAATTGCCAAAAGCCAGATTTTTGCTGAAATTGTGACCCCGGGGCTTAGGGATTTTTTCAAAAAAATATTTTCTGCCAGTTAAGTTTTTAAGGGCTGATTTCTTGTCCTGTGATAAAATGCCTTCTGTTTCGAGTGCCAAACCTTTCAGAAGAGCATTTTTAAGCTTTTGGCACCATTTTTGAGTGAATTGCCAAAAGCCAGATTTTTGCTGAAATTGTGACCCCGGGGCTTAGGAATTTTTTCAAAAAAAATATTTTCTGCCGGTTAAGTTTTTGAGGGCTGATTTCTTGTCCTGTGATAACAAGCCTTCTGTTTCGAGTGCCAAACCTTTCAGGGGAGCATTTTCAAGCTTTTGGCATCATTTTTGAGTGAATTGCCAAAAGCCAGATTTTTGCTGAAATTGTGACCCCGGGGCTTAGGAATTTTTTCAAAAAAGTCTTTTCCGCCGGTTAGGTTTTTGAGGGCTGATTTCTTGTCCTGTGATAAAATGCCTTCTGTTTCGAGTGCCAAACCTTTCAGGAGAACATTTTCAAGCTTTTGGCACCATTTTTGAGTGAATTCCCAAAAGTCAGATTTTTGCTGAAATTGTGACCCCGGCCGGGGCTTAGGGATTTTTGCAAAAAAATATTTTCTGCCGGTTAAGTTTTTGAGGGCTGATTTCTTGTCCTGTGATAAAATGCCTTCTGTTTCGAGTGCCAAACCTTTCAGAAGAGCATTTTCAAGCTTTTGGCACCATTTTTGAGTGAATTGCCAAAAGCCAGATTTTTGCTGAAATTGTGACCCCGGGGCTTATGAATTTTTTCAAAAAAGTCTTTTCCGCCGGTTAGGTTTTTGAGGGCTGATTTCTTGTCCTGTGATAACAAGCCTTCTGTTTCGAGTGCCAAACCTTTCAGAAGAGCATTTTCAAGCTTTTGGCACCATTTTTGAGTGAATTGCCAAAAGCCAGATTTTTGCTGAAATTGTGACCCCGGGGCTTAGGGATTTCTTCAAAAAAATATTTTCTGCCGGTTAAGTTTTTGAGGGCTGATTTCTTGTCCTGTGATAACAAGCCTACTGTTTCGAGTGTCAAACCTTTCAGGAGAGCATTTTCAAGCTTTTGGCACCATTTTTGAGTGAATTGCCAAAAGCCAGATTTTTGCTGAAATTGTGACCCCGGGGCTTAGGAATTTTTTCAAAAAAATATTTTCTGCCGGTTAAGTTTTTGAGGGCTGATTTCTTGTCCTGTGATAACAAGCCTTCTGTTTCGAGTGCCAAACCTTTCAGGGGAGCATTTTCAAGCTTTTGGCATCATTTTTGAGTGAATTGCCAAAAGCCAGATTTTTGCTGAAATTGTGACCCCGGGGCTTAGGAATTTTTTCAAAAAAGTCTTTTCCGCCGGTTAGGTTTTTGAGGGCTGATTTCTTGTCCTGTGATAAAATGCCTTCTGTTTCGAGTGCCAAACCTTTCAGGAGAACATTTTCAAGCTTTTGGCACCATTTTTGAGTGAATTCCCAAAAGTCAGATTTTTGCTGAAATTGTGACCCCGGCCGGGGCTTAGGGATTTTTGCAAAAAAATATTTTCTGCCGGTTAAGTTTTTGAGGGCTGATTTCTTGTCCTGTGATAAAATGCCTTCTGTTTCGAGTGCCAAACCTTTCAGAAGAGCATTTTCAAGCTTTTGGCACCATTTTTGAGTGAATTGCCAAAAGCCAGATTTTTGCTGAAATTGTGACCCCGGGGCTTATGAATTTTTTCAAAAAAGTCTTTTCCGCCGGTTAGGTTTTTGAGGGCTGATTTCTTGTCCTGTGATAACAAGCCTTCTGTTTCGAGTGCCAAACCTTTCAGAAGAGCATTTTCAAGCTTTTGGCACCATTTTTGAGTGAATTGCCAAAAGCCAGATTTTTGCTGAAATTGTGACCCCGGGGCTTAGGAATTTTTTCAAAAAAGTCTTTTCCGCCGGTTAGGTTTTTGAGGGCTGATTTCTTGTCCTGTGATAACAAGCCTTCTGTTTCGAGTGCCAAACCTTTCAGGAGAGCATTTTCAAGCTTTTGGCACCATTTTTGAGTGAATTGCCAAAAGCCAGATTTTTGCTGAAATTGTGACCCCGGGGCTTAGGAATTTTTTCAAAAAAATATTTTCTGCCGGTTAAGTTTTTGAGGGCTGATTTCTTGTCCTGTGATAACAAGCCTTCTGTTTCGAGTGCCAAACCTTTCAGGGGAGCATTTTCAAGCTTTTGGCACCATTTTTGAGTGAATTGCCAAAAGCCAGATTTTTGCTGAAATTGTGACCCCGGGGCTTAGGAATTTTTTCAAAAAAGTCTTTTCCGCCGGTTAGGTTTTTGAGGGCTGATTTCTTGTCCTGTGATAACAAGCCTTCTGTTTTGAGTGCCAAACCTTTCAGGAGAGCATTTTTAAGCTTTTGGCACCATTTTTGAGTGAATTGCCAAAAGCCAGATTTTTGCTGAAATTGTGACCCCGGGGCTTAGGGATTTTTTCAAAAAAATATTTTCTGCCGGTGAAGTTTTTGAGGGCTGATTTCTTGTCCTGTGATAAAATGCCTTCTGTTTCGAGTGCCAAACCTTTCAGAAGAGCATTTTCAAGCTTTTGGCACCATTTTTGAGTGAATTGCCAAAAGTCAGATTTTTGCTGAAATTGTGACCCCAGGGGTTAGGGATTTCTTCAAAAAAATATTTTCTGCCGGTTAAGTTTTTGAGGGCTGATTTCTTGTCCTGTGATAACAAGCCTACTGTTTCGAGTGTCAAACCTTTCAGGAGAGCATTTTCAAGCTTTTGGCACCATTTTTGAGTGAATTGCCAAAAGCCAGATTTTTGCTGAAATTGTGACCCCGGGGCTTAGGAATTTTTTCAAAAAAGTCTTTTCCGCCGGTTAGGTTTTTGAGGGCTGATTTCTTGTCCTGTGATAAAATGCCTTCTGTTTCGAGTGCCAAACCTTTCAGAAGAGCATTTTCAAGCTTTTGGCACCATTTTTGAGTGAATTGCCAAAAGTCAGATTTTTGCTGAAATTGTGACCCCGGGGGTTTGGGATATCTTCAAAAAAATATTTTCTGCCGGTTAAGTTTTTGAGGGCTGATTTCTTGTCCTGTGATAACAAGCCTTCTGTTTCGAGTGCCAAACCTTTCAGAAGAGCATTTTCAAGCTTTTGGCACCATTTTTGAGTGAATTGCCAAAAGTCAGATTTTTGCTGAAATTGTGACCCCGGCGGTTAGGGATTTCTTCAAAAAAATATTTTCTGCCGGTTAAGTTTTTGAGGGCTGATTTCTTGTCCTGTGATAAAATGCCTTCTGTTTCGAGTGCCAAACCTTTCAGAAGAGCATTTTCAAGCTTTTGGCACCATTTTTGAGTGAATTGCCAAAAGTCAGATTTTTGCTGAAATTGTGACCCCAGGGGTTAGGGATTTCTTCAAAAAAATATTTTCTGCCGGTTAAGTTTTTGAGGGCTGATTTCTTGTCCTGTGATAAAATGCCTTCTGTTTCGAGTGCCAAACCTTTCAGGAGAGCATTTTCAAGCTTTTGGCACCATTTTTGAGTGAATTGCCAAAAGTCAGATTTTTGCTGAAATTGTGACCCCGCGGGTTATGGATTTCTTCAAAAAAATATTTTCTGCCGGTTAAGTTCTTGAGGGCTGATTTCTTGTCCTGTGATAAAAAGCCTTCTGTTTCGAGTGCCAAACCTTTCAGGAGAGCATTTTCAAGCTTTTGGCACCATTTTTGAGTGAATTGCCAAAAGCCAGATTTTTGGTGAAATTGTGACCCCGGGGCTTAGGAATTTTTTCAAAAAAGTCTTTTCCGCCGGTTAGGTTTTTGAGGGCTGATTTCTTGTCCCGTGATAACAAGCCTTCTGTTTCGAGTGCCAAACATTTCAGGAGAACGTTTTCAAGCTTTTGGCACCATTTTTGAGTGAATTGCCAAAAGTCAGATTTTTGCTGAAATTGTGACCCCGGGGGTTAGGGATTTCTTCAGAAAAATATTTTCTGCTGGTTAAGTTTTTGAGGGCTGATTTCTTGTCCTGTGATAACAAGCCTTCTGTTTCGAGTGCCAAACCTTTCAGGAGAACATTTTCAAGCTTTTGGCACCATTTTTGAGTGAATTGCCAAAAGTCAGATTTTTGCTGAAATTGTGACCCCGGGGCTTAGGGATTTTTTCAAAAAAATATTTTCTGCCGGTTAAGTTTTTGAGGGCTGATTTCTTGTCCTGTGATAAAATGCCTTCTGTTTCGAGTGCCAAACCTTTCAGAAGAGCATTTTCAAGCTTTTGGCACCATTTTTGAGTGAATTGCCAAAAGTCAGATTTTTGCTGAAATTGTGACCCCGGGGGGTTAGGGATTTCTTCAAAAAAATATTTTCTGCCGGTTAAGTTTTTGAGGGCTGATTTCTTGTCCGGTGATAAAAAGCCTTCTGTTTCGAGTGCCAAACCTTTCAGGGGAGCATTTTCAAGCTTTTGGCACCATTTTTGAGTGAATTGCCAAAAGCCAGATTTTTGCTGAAATTGTGACTCCGGGGCTTAGGAATTTTTTCAAAAAAGTCTTTTCCGCCGGTTTGGTTTTTGAGGGCTGATTTCTTGTCCTGTGGTAACAAGCCTTCTGTTTCGAGTGCCAAACATTTCAGGAGAGCATTTTCAAGCTTTTGGCACCATTTTTTAGTGAATTGCCAAAAGCCAGATTTTTGCTGAAATTGTGACTCCGGGGCTTAGGAATTTTTTCAAAAAAGTCTTTTCCGCCGGTTTGGTTTTTGAGGGCTGATTTCTTGTCCTGTGGTAACAAGCCTTCTGTTTCGAGTGCCAAACATTTCAGGAGAACGTTTTCAAGCTTTTGGCACCATTTTTGAGTGAATTGCCAAAAGTCAGATTTTTGCTGAAATTGTGACCCCGGGGCTTAGGGATTTTTTCAAAAAAATATTTTCTGCCGGTTAAGTTTTTGAGGGCTGATTTCTTGTCCTGTGATAAAATGCCTTCTGTTTCGAGTGCCAAACCTTTCAGAAGAGCATTTTCAAGCTTATGGCACCATTTTTGAGTGAATTGCCAAAAGCCAGATTTTTGCTGAAATTGTGACCCCGGGGCTTAGGAATTTTTTCAAAAAAGTCTTTTCCGCCGGTTAGGTTTTTGAGGGCTGATTTCTTGTCCTGTGATAAAATGCCTTCTGTTTCGAGTGCCAAACCTTTCAGGAGAACATTTTCAAGCTTTTGGTACCATTTTTGAGTGAATTCCCAAAAGTCAGATTTTTGCTGAAATTGTGACCCCGGGGCTTAGGGATTTTTTCAAAAAAATATTTTCTGCCGGTTAAGTTTTTGAGGGCTGATTTCTTGTCCTGTGATAAAATGCCTTCTGTTTCGAGTGCCAAACCTTTCAGAAGAGCATTTTCAAGCTTTTGGCACCATTTTTGAGTGAATTGCCAAAAGTCAGATTTTTGCTGAAATTGTGACCCCGGGGGTTAGGGATTTTTTCAAAAAAATATTTTCTGCCGGTTAGGTTTTTGAGGGCTGATTTCTTGTCCTGTGATAAAATGCCTTCTGTTTCGAGTGCCAAACCTTTCAGAAGAGCATTTTCAAGCTTTTGGCACCATTTTTGAGTGAATTGCCAAAAGTCAGATTTTTGCTGAAATTGTGACCCCGGGGGGTTAGGGATTTCTTCAAAAAAATATTTTCTGCCGGTTAAGTTTTTGAGGGCTGATTTCTTGTCCGGTGATAAAAAGCCTTCTGTTTCGAGTGCCAAACCTTTCAGGGGAGCATTTTCAAGCTTTTGGCACCATTTTTGAGTGAATTGCCAAAAGCCAGATTTTTGCTGAAATTGTGACCCCGGGGCTTAGGAATTTTTTCAAAAAAGTCTTTTCCGCCGGTTAGGTTTTTGAGGGCTGATTTCTTGTCCTGTGATAACAAGCCTTCTGTTTCGATTGCCAAACCTTTCAGGAGAGCATTTTCAAGCTTTTGGCACCATTTTTTAGTGAATTGCCAAAAGCCAGATTTTTGCTGAAATTGTGACCCCGGGGCTTAGGAATTTTTTCAAAAAAGTCTTTTCCGCCGGTTTGGTTTTTGAGGGCTGATTTCTTGTCCTGTGGTAACAAGCCTTCTGTTTCGAGTGCCAAACATTTCAGGAGAACGTTTTCAAGCTTTTGGCACCATTTTTGAGTGAATTGCCAAAAGCCAGATTTTTGCTGAAATTGTGACCCCGGGGCTTAGGAATTTTTTCAAAAAAGTCTTTTCCGCCGGTTAGGTTTTTGAGGGCTGATTTCTTGTCCTGTGATAAAATGCCTTCTGTTTCGAGTGCCAAACCTTTCAGGAGAACATTTTCAAGCTTTTGGCACCATTTTTGAGTGAATTCCCAAAAGTCAGATTTTTGCTGAAATTGTGACCCCGGGGCTTAGGGATTTTTTCAAAAAAGTCTTTTCCGCCGGTTAGGTTTTTGAGGGCTGATTTCTTGTCCTGTGATAAAATGCCTTCTGTTTCGAGTGCCAAACCTTTCAGGAGAACATTTTCAAGCTTTTGGCACCATTTTTGAGTGAATTCCCAAAAGTCAGATTTTTGCTGAAATTGTGACCCCGGGGCTTAGGGATTTTTTCAAAAAAATATTTTCTGCCGGTTACGTTTTTGAGGGCTGATTTCTTGTCCTGTGATAAAATGCCTTCTGTTTCGAGTGCCAAACCTTTCAGAAGAGCATTTTCAAGCTTTTGGCACCATTTTTGAGTGAATTGCCAAAAGCCAGATTTTTGCTGAAATTGTGACCCCGGGGCTTAGGAATTTTTTCAAAAAAGTCTTTTCCGCCGGTTAGGTTTTTGAGGGCTGATTTCTTGTCCTGTGATAAAATGCCTTCTGTTTCGAGTGCCAAACCTTTCAGGAGAACATTTTCAAGCTTTTGGTACCATTTTTGAGTGAATTCCCAAAAGTCAGATTTTTGCTGAAATTGTGACCCCGGGGCTTAGGGATTTTTTCAAAAAAATATTTTCTGCCGGTTAAGTTTTTGAGGGCTGATTTCTTGTCCTGTGATAAAATGCCTTCTGTTTCGAGTGCCAAACCTTTCAGAAGAGCATTTTCAAGCTTTTGGCACCATTTTTGAGTGAATTGCCAAAAGCCAGATTTTTGCTGAAATTGTGACCCTGGGGCTTAGGAATTTTTTCAAAAAAGTCTTTTCCGCCGGTTAGGTTTTTGAGGGCTGATTTCTTGTCCTGTGATAACAAGCCTTCTGTTTCGAGTGCCAAACCTTTCAGGAGAGCATTTTCAAGCTTTTGGCACCATTCTTGAGTGAATTGCCAAAAGCCAGATTTTTGCTGAAATTGTGACCCTGGGGCTTAGGAATTTTTTCAAAAAAGTCTTTTCTGCCGGTTAAGTTTTTGAGGGCTGATTTCTTGTCCTGTGATAAAATGCCTTCTGTTTCGAGTGCCAAACCTTTCAGAAGAGCATTTTCAAGCTCTTGGCACCATTTTTGAGTGAATTGCCAAAAGTCAGATTTTTGCTGAAATTGTGACCCCGGGGCTTAGGGATTTTTTCAAAAAAATATTTTCTGCCGGTTAAGTTTTTGAGGGCTGATTTCTTGTCCTGTGATAACAAGCCTTCTGTTTCGAGTGCCAAACCTTTCAGGAGAGCATTTTCAAGCTTTTGGCACCATTCTTGAGTGAATTGCCAAAAGCCAGATTTTTGCTGAAATTGTGAACCCAGGGCTTAGGAATTTTTTCAAAAAGTCTTTTCCGCCGGTTAGGTTTTTGAGGGCTGATTTCTTGTCCTGTGATAACAAGCCTTCTGTTTCGAGTGCCAAACATTTCAGGAGAACGTTTTCAAGCTTTGGGAACCATTTTTGAGTGAATTGCCAAAAGTCAGATTTTTGCTGAAATTGTGACCCCGGGGGTTAGGGATTTCTTCAAAAAAATATTTTCTGCCGGTTAAGTTTTTGAGGGCTGATTTCTTGTCCTGTGATAAAATGCCTTCTGTTTCGAGTGCCAAACCTTTCAGGAGAGCATTTTCAAGCTTTTGGCACCATTTTTGAGTGAATTGCCAAAAGCCAGATTTTTGCTGAAATTGTGACCCCGGGGCTTTGGAATTTTTTCAGAAAAGTCTTTTCCGCCGGTTAGGTTTTTGAGGGCTGATTTCTTGTCCTGTGATAACAAGCCTTCTGTTTCGAGTGCCAAACATTTGAGGAGAACGTTTTCAAGCTTTTGGCACCATTTTTGAGTGAATTGCCAAAAGTCAGATTTTTGCTGAAATTGTGACCCCGGGGGTTAGGGATATCTTCAAAAAAATATTTTCTGCCGGTTAAGTTTTTGAGGGCTGATTTCTTGTCCTGTGATAAAATGCCTTTGTTTCGAGTGCCAAACCTTTCAGAAGAGCATTTTAAAGCTCTTGGCACCATTTTTGAGTGAATTGCCAAAAGTCAGATTTTTGCTGAAATTGTGACCCCGGGGGTTAGGGATTTCTTCAAAAAAAAATTTTCTGCCGGTTAAGTTTTTGAGGGCTGATTTCTTGTCCTGTGATAACAAGCCTTCTGTTTCGAGTGCCAAACATTTGAGGAGAACGTTTTCAAGCTTTTGGCACCATTTTTGAGTGAATTGCCAAAAGTCAGATTTTTGCTGAAATTGTGACCCCGGGGGTTAGGGATATCTTCAAAAAAATATTTTCTGCCGGTTAAGTTTTTGAGGGCTGATTTCTTGTCCTGTGATAAAATGCCTTCTGTTTCGAGTGCCAAACCTTTCAGAAGAGCATTTTCAAGCTCTTGGCACCATTTTTGAGTGAATTGCCAAAAGTCAGATTTTTGCTGAAATTGTGACCCCGGGGGTTAGGGATATCTTCAAAAAAATATTTTCTGCCGGTTAAGTTTTTGAGGGCTGATTTCTTGTCCTGTGATAAAATGCCTTCTGTTTCGAGTGCCAAACCTTTCAGAAGAGCATTTTCAAGCTCTTGGCACCATTTTTGAGTGAATTGCCAAAAGTCAGATTTTTGCTGAAATTGTGACCCCGGGGCTTAGGGATTTTTTCAAAAAAATATTTTCTGCCGGTTAAGTTTTTGAGGGCTGATTTCTTGTCCTGTGATAACAAGCCTTCTGTTTCGAGTGCCAAACCTTTCAGGAGAGCATTTTCAAGCTTTTGGCACCATTCTTGAGTGAATTGCCAAAAGCCAGATTTTTGCTGAAATTGTGAACCCGGGGCTTAGGAATTTTTTCAAAAAAGTCTTTTCCGCCGGTTAGGTTTTTGAGGGCTGATTTCTTGTCCTGTGATAACAAGCCTTCTGTTTCGAGTGCCAAACATTTCAGGAGAACGTTTTCAAGCTTTGGGAACCATTTTTGAGTGAATTGCCAAAAGTCAGATTTTTGCTGAAATTGTGACCCCGGGGGTTAGGGATTTCTTCAAAAAAATATTTTCTGCCGGTTAAGTTTTTGAGGGCTGATTTCTTGTCCTGTGATAAAATGCCTTCTGTTTCGAGTGCCAAACCTTTCAGGAGAGCATTTTCAAGCTTTTGGCACCATTTTTGAGTGAATTGCCAAAAGCCAGATTTTTGCTGAAATTGTGACCCCGGGGCTTTGGAATTTTTTCAGAAAAGTCTTTTCCGCCGGTTAGGTTTTTGAGGGCTGATTTCTTGTCCTGTGATAACAAGCCTTCTGTTTCGAGTGCCAAACATTTGAGGAGAACGTTTTCAAGCTTTTGGCACCATTTTTGAGTGAATTGCCAAAAGTCAGATTTTTGCTGAAATTGTGACCCCGGGGGTTAGGGATATCTTCAAAAAAATATTTTCTGCCGGTTAAGTTTTTGAGGGCTGATTTCTTGTCCTGTGATAAAATGCCTTCTGTTTCGAGTGCCAAACCTTTCAGAAGAGCATTTTAAAGCTCTTGGCACCATTTTTGAGTGAATTGCCAAAAGTCAGATTTTTGCTGAAATTGTGACCCCGGGGGTTAGGGATTTCTTCAAAAAAAATTTTTCTGCCGGTTAAGTTTTTGAGGGCTGATTTCTTGTCCTGTGATAACAAGCCTTCTGTTTCGAGTGCCAAACATTTGAGGAGAACGTTTTCAAGCTTTTGGCACCATTTTTGAGTGAATTGCCAAAAGTCAGATTTTTGCTGAAATTGTGACCCCGGGGGTTAGGGATATCTTCAAAAAAATATTTTCTGCCGGGTAAGTTTTTGAGGGCTGATTTCTTGTCCTGTGATAAAATGCCTTCTGTTTCGAGTGCCAAACCTTTCAGAAGAGCATTTTCAAGCTCTTGGCACCATTTTTGAGTGAATTGCCAAAAGTCAGATTTTTGCTGAAATTGTGACCCCGGGGGTTAGGGATATCTTCAAAAAAATATTTTCTGCCGGTTAAGTTTTTGAGGGCTGATTTCTTGTCCTGTGATAAAATGCCTTCTGTTTCGAGTGCCAAACCTTTCAGAAGAGCATTTTCAAGCTCTTGGCACCATTTTTGAGTGAATTGCCAAAAGTCAGATTTTTGCTGAAATTGTGACCCCGGGGCTTAGGGATTTTTTCAAAAAAATATTTTCTGCCGGTTAAGTTTTTGAGGGCTGATTTCTTGTCCTGTGATAACAAGCCTTCTGTTTCGAGTGCCAAACCTTTCAGGAGAGCATTTTCAAGCTTTTGGCACCATTCTTGAGTGAATTGCCAAAAGCCAGATTTTTGCTGAAATTGTGAACCCGGGGCTTAGGAATTTTTTCAAAAAAGTCTTTTCCGCCGGTTAGGTTTTTGAGGGCTGATTTCTTGTCCTGTGATAACAAGCCTTCTGTTTCGAGTGCCAAACATTTCAGGAGAACGTTTTCAAGCTTTGGGAACCATTTTTGAGTGAATTGCCAAAAGTCAGATTTTTGCTGAAATTGTGACCCCGGGGGTTAGGGATTTCTTCAAAAAAATATTTTCTGCCGGTTAAGTTTTTGAGGGCTGATTTCTTGTCCTGTGATAAAATGCCTTCTGTTTCGAGTGCCAAACCTTTCAGGAGAGCATTTTCAAGCTTTTGGCACCATTTTTGAGTGAATTGCCAAAAGCCAGATTTTTGCTGAAATTGTGACCCCGGGGCTTTGGAATTTTTTCAGAAAAGTCTTTTCCGCCGGTTAGGTTTTTGAGGGCTGATTTCTTGTCCTGTGATAACAAGCCTTCTGTTTCGAGTGCCAAACATTTGAGGAGAACATTTTCAAGCTTTTGGTACCATTTTTGAGTGAATTCCCAAAAGTCAGATTTTTGCTGAAATTGTGACCCCGGGGCTTAGGGATTTTTTCAAAAAAATATTTTCTGCCGGTTAAGTTTTTGAGGGCTGATTTCTTGTCCTGTGATAAAATGCCTTCTGTTTCGAGTGCCAAACCTTTCAGAAGAGCATTTTCAAGCTTTTGGCACCATTTTTGAGTGAATTGCCAAAAGCCAGATTTTTGCTGAAATTGTGACCCTGGGGCTTAGGAATTTTTTCAAAAAAGTCTTTTCCGCCGGTTAGGTTTTTGAGGGCTGATTTCTTGTCCTGTGATAACAAGCCTTCTGTTTCGAGTGCCAAACCTTTCAGGAGAGCATTTTCAAGCTTTTGGCACCATTCTTGAGTGAATTGCCAAAAGCCAGATTTTTGCTGAAATTGTGACCCTGGGGCTTAGGAATTTTTTC
>NW_028118647.1:0-26684 GCF_965113315.1 Podarcis vaucheri | reverse complement strand
ACCAAACCTTTCAGGGGATAATTTGCAACAGTTTGGCACCATTTTTGAGTGAACTGGAGAATTTCAGATTTTTGCTGAAATTGTGACGCCGGGGCTTAGAATTTTTTTTTTCACAGGTTATGTTGTTGAGGGCTGATTTCATTTCCTATGATAAAAATCCTTCTGTTTCCACCGCCAAACCTTTCAGGGGAGAATTTGCAAGAGCTTGGCACCATTTTTGAGAGAATTAGAGAATTTCAGATTTTTGCTGAAATTGTGACCCCGGGGCTTAGAATTTTTTTTCCCACAGGTTTTGTCTTCGAGGGCTGATTTCATTTCCTATGACAAAAAGGCTTCTGTTTCCACCGCCAAACCTTTCATGGGAGAATTTGCAACAGTTTGGCACCATTTTTGAGAGAATTGGAGGATTTCAGATTTTTGCTGAAATTGTGACCCCGGGGCTTAGAAATTTTTTTTTTCACAGGTAAAGTTCTGGAGGGCTGATTTCATTTCCTATGACAAAAAGCCTTCTGTTTCCACCACCAAACCTTTCAGGGGATTATTTGCAACAGTTTGGCACTATTTTTGAGTGAACTGGAGAATTTCAGATTTTTGCTGAAATTGTGACCCCGGGGCTTAGAAATTTTTTTTTCACAGGTTATGTTGTTGAGGGCTGATTTCATTTCCTATGACAAAAATGCTTTTGTTTCCACCGCCAAATCTTTCAGGGGAGAATTTGCAACAGTTTGGCACCATTTTTGAGAGAATTGGAGAATTTCAGATTTTAGCTGAAATTGTGACCCCGAGGCTTAGAAAAAAATTTTCCCACAGGTTTTGCCTTCGAGGGCTGATTTCATTTCCTATGACAAAAAGGCTTCTGTTTCCACCACCAAACCTTTCATGGGAGAATTTGCAACAGTTTGGCACCATTTTTGAGAGAATTGGAGGATTTCAGATTTTTGCTGAAATTGTGACCCCGGGGCTTAGAAAATTTTTTTCCACAGGTTTTGTCTTCTAGGGCTGATTTCATTTCCTATGACAAAAAGGCTTCTGTTTCCACCGCCAAACCTTTCATGGGAGAATTTGCAACAGTTTGGCACCATTTTTGAGAGAATTGGAGGATTTCAGATTTTTGCTGAAATTGTGACCCCGGGGCTTAGAAATTTTTTTTTTCACAGGTAAAGTTCTCGAGGGCTGATTTCATTTCCTATGACAGAAAGCCTTCTGTTTCCACCGCGAAACCTTTCAGGGGAGAATTTGCATCAGTTTGGCACAATTTTTGAGTGAACTGGAGAATTTCAGATTTTTGCTGAAATTGTGACGCCGGGGCTTAGAAAAATTTTTTTCACAGGTTATGTTGTTGAGGGCTGATTTCATTTCCTATGACAAAAATGCTTTTGTTTCCACCGCCAAATCTTTCAGGGGAGAATTTGCAAGAGTTTGGCACCATTTTTGAGAGAATTGGAGAATTTCAGATTTTAGCTGAAATTGTGACCCCGAGGCTTAGAAATTTTTTTTTTCACAGGTAAAGTTCTCGAGGGCTGATTTCATTTCCTATGACAAAAGGCCTTCTGTTTCCACCACCAAACCATTCAGGGGACAATTTGCAACAGTTTGGCACCATTTTTGAGTGAACTGGAGAATTTCAGATTTTTGCTGAAATTGTGACGCCGGGGCTTAGAATTTTTTTTTTCACAGGTTATGTTGTTGAGGGCTGATTTCATTTCCTATGATAAAAATCCTTCTGTTTCCACCGCCAAACCTTTCAGGGGAAAATTTGCAAGAGTTTGGCACCATTTTTGAGAGAATTGGAGAATTTCAGATTTTTGCTGAAATTGTGACCCCGGGGCTTAGAAAATTTTTTTTCAACAAGTTTTGTCTTCGAGGGCTGATTTCATTTCCTATGATAAAAATCCTTCTGTTTCCACCGCCAAACCTTTCAGGGGATAATTTGCTACAGTTTGGCACCATTTTTGAGAGAATTGGAGAATTTCAGATTTTTGCTGAAATTGTGACCCCGGGGCTTAGAAATTTTTATTTCACAGGTTTTGTCTTCGAGGGCTGATTTCATTTCCTATGACAAAAAGGCTTCTGTTTCCACCGCCAAACCTTTCATGGGAGAATTTGCAACAGTTTGGCACCATTTTTGAGAGAATTGGAGAATTTCAGATTTTTGCTGAAATTGTGACCCCGGGGCTTAGAAAATTTTTTCCCCACAGTTTTTGTCTTCGAGGGCTGATTTCATTTCCTATGACAAAAATGCTTTTGTTTCCACCGCCAAATCTTTCAGGGGAGAATTTGCAACAGTTTGGCACCATTTTTGAGAGAATTGGAGAATTTCAGATTTTAGCTGAAATTGTGACCCCGAGGCTTAGAAAATTTTTTTCCCACAGGTTTTGTCTTCGAGGGCTGATTTCATTTCCTATGACAAAAAGGCTTCTGTTTCCACCGCCAAACCTTTCATGGGAGAATTTGCAAGAGTTTGGCACCATTTTTGAGAGAATTGGAGAATTTCAGATTTTTGCTGAAATTGTGACCCCGGGGCTTAGAATTTTTTTTTTCCACAGGTTATGTTGTTGAGGGCTGATTTCATTTCCTATGATAAAAATCCTTCTGTTTCCACCGCCAAACCTTTCAGGGGAGAATTTGCAAGAGCTTGGCTCCATTTTTGAGAGAATTAGAGAATTTCAGATTTTTGCTGAAATTGTGACCCCGGGGCTTAGAAAATTTTTTTTCCACAGGTTTTGTCTTCGAGGGCTGATTTCATTTCCTATGACAAAAAGGCTTCTGTTTCCACCGCCAAACCTTTCATGGGAGAATTTGCAACAGTTTGGCACCATTTTTGAGAGAATTGGAGAATTTTTGTTTTTTCTGAAATTGTGACCCCGGGGCTTAGAAATTTTTTTTTTCACAGGTAAAGTTCTGGAGGGCTGATTTCATTTCCTATGACAAAAAGCCTTCTGTTTCCACCACCAAACCTTTCAGGGGATAATTTGCAACAGTTTGGCACTATTTTTGAGTGAACTGGAGAATTTCAGATTTTTGCTGAAATTGTGACCCCGGGGCTTAGAAATTTTTTTTTCACAGGTTATGTTGTTGAGGGCTGATTTCATTTCCTATGACAAAAATGCTTTTGTTTCCACCGCCAAATCTTTCAGGGGAGAATTTGCAACAGTTTGGCACCATTTTTGAGAGAATTGGAGGATTTCAGATTTTTGCTGAAATTGTGACCCCGGGGCTTAGAAATTTTTTTTTTTCACAGGTAAAGTTCTCGAGGGCTGATTTCATTTCCTATGACAAAAAGCCTTCTGTTTCCACCACCAAACCTTTCAGGGGATAATTTGCAACAGTTTGGCACCATTTTTGAGTGAACTGGAGAATTTCAGATTTTTGTTGAAATTGTGACCACGGGGCTTAGAAATTTTTTTTTCACAGGTTATGTTGTTGAGGGCTGATTTCATTTCCTATGACAAAAATGCTTTTGTTTCCACCGCCAAATCTTTCAGGGGAGAATTTGCAACAGTTTGGCACCATTTTTGAGAGAATTGGAGAATTTCAGATTTTAGCTGAAATTGTGACCCCGAGGCTTAGAAAATTTTTTTCCACAGGTTTTGTCTTCAAGGGCTGATTTCATTTCCTATGACAAAAAGGCTTCTGTTTCCACCGCCAAACCTTTCATGGGAGAATTTGCAACAGTTTGGCACCATTTTTGAGAGAATTGGAGGATTTCAGATTTTTGCTGAAATTGTGACCCCGGGGCTTAGAAATTTTTTTTTTCACAGGTAAAGTTCTCGAGGGCTGATTTCATTTCCTATGACAGAAAGCCTTCTGTTTCCACCGCGAAACCTTTCAGGGGAGAATTTTCATCAGTTTGGCACAATTTTTGAGTGAACTGGAGAATTTCAGATTTTTGCTGAAATTGTGACGCCGGGGCTTATAAATTTTTTTTTCACAGGTTATGTTGTTGAGGGCTGATTTCATTTCCTATGACAAAAATGCTTTTGTTTCCACCGCCAAATCTTTCAGGGGAGAATTTGCAAGAGTTTGGCACCATTTTTGAGAGAATTGGAGAATTTCAGATTTTAGCTGAAATTGTGACCCCGAGGCTTAGAAATTTTTTTTTTCACAGGTAATGTTCTCGAGGGCTGATTTCATTTCCTATGACAAAAGGCCTTCTGTTTCCACCACCAAACCATTCAGGGGACAATTTGCAACAGTTTGGCACCATTTTTGAGTGAACTGGAGAATTTCAGATTTTTGCTGAAATTGTGACGCCGGGGCTTAGAATTTTTTTTTTCACAGGTTATGTTGTTGAGGGCTGATTTCATTTCCTATGATAAAAATCCTTCTGTTTCCACCGCCAAACCTTTCATGGGAGAATTTGCAACAGTTTGGCACCATTTTTGAGAGAATTGGAGGATTTCAGATTTTTGCTGAAATTGTGACCCCGGGGCTTAGAATTTTTTTTTCACAGGTTATGTTGTTGAGGGCTGATTTCATTTCCTATGACAAAAAGCCTTCTTTTTCCACCGCCAAACCTTTCAGGGGATAATTTGCAAGAGTTTGGAACCATTTTTGAGTGAACTGGAGAATTTCAGATTTTTGCTGAAATTGTGACCCCGGGGCTTAGAAATTTTTTTTTCACAGGTTTTGTCTTCTAGTGCTGATTACAATTCCCGTGATAAAAAGCCTTCTGTTTCCACCGCCAAACCTTTCATGGGAGAATTTGCAACAGTTTGGCACCATTTTTGAGAGAATTGGAGAATTTTTGTTTTTTGCTGAAATTGTGACCCCGGGGCTTAGAAATTTTTTTTTTCACAGGTAAAGTTCTGGAGGGCTGATTTCATTTCCTATGACAAAAAGGCTTCTGTTTCCACCGCCAAACCTTTCATGGGAGAATTTGCAACAGTTTGGCACCATTTTTGAGAGAATTGGAGAATTTCAGATTTTTGCTGAAATTGTGACCCCGGGGCTTAGAAATTTTTTTTTCACAGGTTATGTTGTTGAGGGCTGATTTCATTTCCTATGACAAAAAGGCTTCTGTTTCCACCGCCAAACCTTTCATGGGAGAATTTGCAACAGTTTGGCACCATTTTTGAGAGAATTGGAGGATTTCAGATTTTTGCTGAAATTGTGACCCTGGGGCTTAGAAATTTTTTTTTTCACAGGTAAAGTTCTCGAGGGCTGATTTCATTTCCTATGACAAAAAGCCTTCTGTTTCCACCACCAAACCTTTCAGGGGATAATTTGCAACAGTTTGGCACTATTTTTGAGTGAACTGAAGAATTTCAGATTTTTGCTGAAATTGTGACCCCGGGGCTTAGAAATTTTTTTTTCACAGGTTATGTTGTTGAGGGCTGATTTCATTTCCTATGACAAAAATGCTTTTGTTTCCACCGCCAAATCTTTCAGGGGAGAATTTGCAACAGTTTGGCACCATTTTTGAGAGAATTGGAGGATTTCAGATTTTTGCTGAAATTGTGACCCCGGGGCTTAGAAATTTTTTTTTTTCACAGGTAAAGTTCTCGAGGGCTGATTTCATTTCCTATGACAAAAAGCCTTCTGTTTCCACCACCAAACCTTTCAGGGGATAATTTGCAACAGTTTGGCACCATTTTTGAGTGAACTGGAGAATTTCAGATTTTTGTTGAAATTGTGACCCCGGGGCTTAGAAATTTTTTTTCCACAGGTTATGTTGTTGAGGGCTGATTTCATTTCCTATGACAAAAATGCTTTTGTTTCCACCGCCAAATCTTTCAGGGGAGAATTTGCAACAGTTTGGCACCATTTTTGAGAGAATTGGAGAATTTCAGATTTTAGCTGAAATTGTGACCCCGAGGCTTAGAAAAAAATTTTCCCACAGGTTTTGTCTTCGAGGGCTGATTTCATTTCCTATGACAAAAAGGCTTCTGTTTCCACCGCCAAACCTTTCATGGGAGAATTTGCAACAGTTTGGCACCATTTTTGAGAGAATTGGAGGATTTCAGATTTTTGCTGAAATTGTGACCCCGGGGCTTAGAAAATTTTTTTCCACAGGTTTTGTCTTCAAGGGCTGATTTCATTTCCTATGACAAAAAGGCTTCTGTTTCCACCGCCAAACCTTTCATGGGAGAATTTGCAACAGTTTGGCACCATTTTTGAGAGAATTGGAGGATTTCAGATTTTTGCTGAAATTGTGACCCCAGGGCTTAGAAATTTTTTTTTTTCACAGGTAAAGTTCTCGAGGGCTGATTTCATTTCCTATGACAAAAAGCCTTCTGTTTCCACCACCAAACCTTTCAGGGGATAATTTGCAACAGTTTGGCACCATTTTTGAGTGAACTGGAGAATTTCAGATTTTTGTTGAAATTGTGACCCCGGGGCTTAGAAATTTTTTTTTCACAGGTTATGTTGTTGAGGGCTGATTTCATTTCCTATGACAAAAATGCTTTTGTTTCCACCGCCAAATCTTTCAGGGGAGAATTTGCAACAGTTTGGCACCATTTTTGAGAGAATTGGAGAATTTCAGATTTTAGCTGAAATTGTGACCCCGAGGCTTAGAAAAAAATTTTCCCACAGGTTTTGTCTTCGAGGGCTGATTTCATTTCCTATGACAAAAAGGCTTCTGTTTCCACCGCCAAACCTTTCATGGGAGAATTTGCAACAGTTTGGCACCATTTTTGAGAGAATTGGAGGATTTCAGATTTTTGCTGAAATTGTGACCCCGGGGCTTAGAAAAATTTTTTCCACAGGTTTTGTCTTCAAGGGCTGATTTCATTTCCTATGACAAAAAGGCTTCTGTTTCCACCGCCAAACCTTTCATGGGAGAATTTGCAACAGTTTGGCACCATTTTTGAGAGAATTGGAGGATTTCAGATTTTTGCTGAAATTGTGACCCCGGGGCTTAGAAATTTTTTTTTTCACAGGTAAAGTTCTCGAGGGCTGATTTCATTTCCTATGACAGAAAGCCTTCTGTTTCCACCGCGAAACCTTTCAGGGGAGAATTTTCATCAGTTTGGCACAATTTTTGAGTGAACTGGAGAATTTCAGATTTTTGCTGAAATTGTGACGCCGGGGCTTATAAAATTTTTTTTCACAGGTTATGTTGTTGAGGGCTGATTTCATTTCCTATGACAAAAATGCTTTTGTTTCCACCGCCAAATCTTTCAGGGGAGAATTTGCAAGAGTTTGGCACCATTTTTGAGAGAATTGGAGAATTTCAGATTTTAGCTGAAATTGTGACCCCGAGGCTTAGAAATTTTTTTTTTCACAGGTAAAGTTCTCGAGGGCTGATTTCATTTCCTATGACAAAAGGCCTTCTGTTTCCACCACCAAACCATTCAGGGGACAATTTGCAACAGTTTGGCACCATTTTTGAGTGAACTGGAGAATTTCAGATTTTTGCTGAAATTGTGACGCCGGGGCTTAGAATTTTTTTTTCCACAGGTTATGTTGTTGAGGGCTGATTTCATTTCCTATGATAAAAATCCTTCTGTTTCCACCGCCAAACCTTTCATGGGAGAATTTGCAACAGTTTGGCACCATTTTTGAGAGAATTGGAGGATTTCAGATTTTTGCTGAAATTGTGACCCCGGGGCTTAGAAAATTTTTTCCCCACAGTTTTTGTCTTCGAGGGCTGATTTCATTTCCTATGACAAAAAGGCTTCTGTTTCCACCGTCAAACCTTTCAGGGGAGAATTTGCAACAGTTTGGCACCATTTTTGAGTGAACTGGAGAATTTCAGATTTTTGCTGAAATTGTGACCCCGGGGCTTAGAAATTTTTTTTTCCACAAGTGAAGTTCTCGAGGGCTGATTTCATTTCCTATGATAAAAATCCTTCTGTTTCCACCGCCAAACCTTTCAGGGGAGAATTTGCAAGAGTTTGGCACCATTTTTGAGAGAATTGGAGGATTTCAGATTTTTGCTGAAATTGTGACCCCGGGGCTTAGAAAATTTTTTTCCACAGGTTTTGTCTTCAAGGGCTGATTTCATTTCCTATGACAAAAAGGCTTCTGTTTCCACCGCCAAACCTTTCATGGGAGAATTTGCAACAGTTTGGCACCATTTTTGAGAGAATTGGAGGATTTCAGATTTTTGCTGAAATTGTGACCCCGGGGCTTAGAAATTTTTTTTTTCACAGGTAAAGTTCTCGAGGGCTGATTTCATTTCCTATGACAGAAAGCCTTCTGTTTCCACCGCGAAACCTTTCAGGGGAGAATTTTCATCAGTTTGGCACAATTTTTGAGTGAACTGGAGAATTTCAGATTTTTGCTGAAATTGTGACGCCGGGGCTTATAAAATTTTTTTTCACAGGTTATGTTGTTGAGGGCTGATTTCATTTCCTATGACAAAAATGCTTTTGTTTCCACCGCCAAATCTTTCCGGGGAGAATTTGCAAGAGTTTGGCACCATTTTTGAGAGAATTGGAGAATTTCAGATTTTAGCTGAAATTGTGACCCCGAGGCTTAGAAATTTTTTTTTTCACAGGTAAAGTTCTCGAGGGCTGATTTCATTTCCTATGACAAAAGGCCTTCTGTTTCCACCACCAAACCATTCAGGGGACAATTTGCAACAGTTTGGCACCATTTTTGAGTGAACTGGAGAATTTCAGATTTTTGCTGAAATTGTGACGCCGGGGCTTAGAATTTTTTTTTTCACAGGTTATGTTGTTGAGGGCTGATTTCATTTCCTATGATAAAAATCCTTCTGTTTCCACCGCCAAACCTTTCATGGGAAAATTTGCAACAGTTTGGCACCATTTTTGAGAGAATTGGAGGATTTCAGATTTTTGCTGAAATTGTGACCCCGGGGCTTAGAATTTTTTTTTTCACAGGTTATGTTGTTGAGGGCTGATTTCATTTCCTATGACAAAAAGCCTTCTTTTTCCACCGCCATACCTTTCAGGGGATAATTTGCAAGAGTTTGGAACCATTTTTGAGTGAACTGGAGAATTTCAGATTTTTGCTGAAATTGTGACCCCGGGGCTTAGAAATTTTTTTTTCACAGGTTTTGTCTTCTAGTGCTGATTACAATTCCCGTGATAAAAAGCCTTCTGTTTCCACCGCCAAACCTTTCATGGGAGAATTTGCAACAGTTTGGCACCATTTTTGAGAGAATTGGAGAATTTTTGTTTTTTGCTGAAATTGTGACCCCGGGGCTTAGAAATTTTTTTTTTCACAGGTAAAGTTCTGGAGGGCTGATTTCATTTCCTATGACAAAAAGCCTTCTGTTTCCACCACCAAACCTTTCAGGGGATAATTTGCAACAGTTTGGCACTATTTTTGAGTGAACTGGAGAATTTCAGATTTTTGCTGAAATTGTGACCCCGGGGCTTAGAAATTTTTTTTTCACAGGTTATGTTGTTGAGGGCTGATTTCATTTCCTATGACAAAAAGGCTTCTGTTTCCACCGCCAAACCTTTCATGGGAGAATTTGCAACAGTTTGGCACCATTTTTGAGAGAATTGGAGGATTTCAGATTTTTGCTGAAATTGTGACCCCGGGGCTTAGAAATTTTTTTTTTCACAGGTAAAGTTCTCGAGGGCTGATTTCATTTCCTATGACAAAAAGCCTTCTGTTTCCACCACCAAACCTTTCAGGGGATAATTTGCAACAGTTTGGCACCATTTTTGAGTGAACTGGAGAATTTCAGATTTTTGTTGAAATTGTGACCCCGGGGCTTAGAAATTTTTTTTCCACAGGTTATGTTGTTGAGGGCTGATTTCATTTCCTATGACAAAAATGCTTTTGTTTCCACCGCCAAATCTTTCAGGGGAGAATTTGCAACAGTTTGGCACCATTTTTGAGAGAATTGGAGAATTTCAGATTTTAGCTGAAATTGTGACCCCGAGGCTTAGAAAAAAATTTTCCCACAGGTTTTGTCTTCGAGGGCTGATTTCATTTCCTATGACAAAAAGGCTTCTGTTTCCACCGCCAAACCTTTCATGGGAGAATTTGCAACAGTTTGGCACCATTTTTGAGAGAATTGGAGGATTTCAGATTTTTGCTGAAATTGTGACCCCGGGGCTTAGAAATTTTTTTTCCACAGGTTTTGTCTTCAAGGGCTGATTTCATTTCCTATGACAAAAAGGCTTCTGTTTCCACCGCCAAACCTTTCATGGGAGAATTTGCAACAGTTTGGCACCATTTTTGAGAGAATTGGAGGATTTCAGATTTTTGCTGAAATTGTGACCCCGGGGCTTAGAAATTTTTTTTTTTCACAGGTAAAGTTCTCGAGGGCTGATTTCATTTCCTATGACAAAAAGCCTTCTGTTTCCACCACCAAACCTTTCAGGGGATAATTTGCAACAGTTTGGCACCATTTTTGAGTGAACTGGAGAATTTCAGATTTTTGTTGAAATTGTGACCCCGGGGCTTAGAAATTTTTTTTTCACAGGTTATGTTGTTGAGGGCTGATTTCATTTCCTATGACAAAAATGCTTTTGTTTCCACCGCCAAATCTTTCAGGGGAGAATTTGGAACAGTTTGGCACCATTTTTGAGAGAATTGGAGAATTTCAGATTTTAGCTGAAATTGTGACCCCGAGGCTTAGAAAAAAATTTTCCCACAGGTTTTGTCTTCGAGGGCTGATTTCATTTCCTATGACAAAAAGGCTTCTGTTTCCACCGCCAAACCTTTCATGGGAGAATTTGCAACAGTTTGGCACCATTTTTGAGAGAATTGGAGGATTTCAGATTTTTGCTGAAATTGTGACCCCGGGGCTTAGAAAAATTTTTTCCACAGGTTTTGTCTTCAAGGGCTGATTTCATTTCCTATGACAAAAAGGCTTCTGTTTCCACCGCCAAACCTTTCATGGGAGAATTTGCAACAGTTTGGCACCATTTTTGAGAGAATTGGAGGATTTCAGATTTTTGCTGAAATTGTGACCCCGGGGCTTAGAAATTTTTTTTTTCACAGGTAAAGTTCTCGAGGGCTGATTTCATTTCCTATGACAGAAAGCCTTCTGTTTCCACCGCGAAACCTTTCAGGGGAGAATTTTCATCAGTTTGGCACAATTTTTGAGTGAACTGGAGAATTTCAGATTTTTGCTGAAATTGTGACGCCGGGGCTTATAAAATTTTTTTTCACAGGTTATGTTGTTGAGGGCTGATTTCATTTCCTATGACAAAAATGCTTTTGTTTCCACCGCCAAATCTTTCAGGGGAGAATTTGCAAGAGTTTGGCACCATTTTTGAGAGAATTGGAGAATTTCAGATTTTAGCTGAAATTGTGACCCCGAGGCTTAGAAATTTTTTTTTTCACAGGTAAAATTCTCGAGGGCTGATTTCATTTCCTATGACAAAAGGCCTTCTGTTTCCACCACCAAACCATTCAGGGGACAATTTGCAACAGTTTGGCACCATTTTTGAGTGAACTGGAGAATTTCAGATTTTTGCTGAAATTGTGACGCCGGGGCTTAGAATTTTTTTTTTCACAGGTTATGTTGTTGAGGGCTGATTTCATTTCCTATGATAAAAATCCTTCTGTTTCCACCGCCAAACCTTTCATGGGAGAATTTGCAACAGTTTGGCACCATTTTTGAGAGAATTGGAGGATTTCAGATTTTTGCTGAAATTGTGACCCCGGGGCTTAGAAATTTTTTTTTTCACAGGTAAAGTTCTCGAGGGCTGATTTCATTTCCTATGATCAAAATCCTTCTGTTTCCTCCGCCAAACCTTTCAGGGGATAATTTGCTACAGTTTGGCACCATTTTTGAGAGAATTGGAGAATTTCAGATTTTTGCTGAAATTGTGACCCCGGGGCTTAGAAATTTTTATTTCACAGGTTTTGTCTTCGAGGGCTGATTTCATTTCCTATGACAAAAAGGCTTCTGTTTCCACCGCCAAACCTTTCATGGGAGAATTTGCAACAGTTTGGCACCATTTTTGAGAGAATTGGAGAATTTCAGATTTTTGCTGAAATTGTGACCCCGGGGCTTAGAAAATTTTTTCCCCACAGTTTTTGTCTTCGAGGGCTGATTTCATTTCCTATGACAAAAAGGCTTCTGTTTCCACCGCCAAACCTTTCAGGGGAGAATTTGCAACAGTTTGGCACCATTTTTGAGTGAACTGGAGAATTTCAGATTTTTGCTGAAATTGTGACCCCGGGGCTTAGAAATTTTTTTTTCCACAAGTGAAGTTCTCGAGGGCTGATTTCATTTCCTATGATAAAAATCCTTCTGTTTCCACCGCCAAACCTTTCAGGGGAGAATTTGCAAGAGTTTGGCACCATTTTTGAGAGAATTGGAGGATTTCAGATTTTTGCTGAAATTGTGACCCCGGGGCTTAGAAAATTTTTTTTTCACAGGTAAAGTTCTCGAGGGCTGATTTCATTTCCTATGACAAAAAGCCTTCTGTTTCCACCACCAAACCTTTCAGGGGATAATTTGCAACAGTTTGGCACCATTTTTGAGTGAACTGGAGAATTTCAGATTTTTGCTGAAATTGTGACCCCGGGGCTTAGAAATTTTTTTTTCACAGGTTATGTTGTTGAGGGCTGATTTCATTTCCTATGATAAAAATCCTTCTGTTTCCACCACCAAACCTTTCAGGGGAGAATTTGCAAGAGTTTGGCACCATTTTTGAGAGAATTGGAGAATTTCAGATTTTTGCTTAGAAAATTTTTTTTTCACAGGTTTTGTCTTCGAGGGCTGATTTCATTTCCTATGACAAAAAGGCTTCTGTTTCCACCGCCAAACCTTTCATGGGAAAATTTGCAACAGTTTGGCACCATTTTTGAGAGAATTGGAGGTTTTCAGATTTTTGCTGAAATTGTGACCCCGGGGCTTAGAAAATTTTTTTTCACCGGTTTTGTCTTCGAGGGCTGATTTCATTTCCTATGACAAAAAGCCTTCTGTTTCCACCACCAAACCTTTCAGGGGATAATTTGCAACAGTTTGGCACCATTTTTGAGTGAACTGGAGAATTTCAGATTTTTGCTGAAATTGTGACCCCGGGGCTTAGAAATTTTTTTTCCACAGGTTATGTTGTTGAGGGCTGATTTCATTTCCTATGATAAAAATCCTTCTGTTTCCACCGCCAAACGTTTCAGGGGAGAATTTGCAAGAGTTTGGCACCATTGTTGAGAGAATTGGAGAATTTCAGATTTTTGCTGAAATTGTGACCCCGGGGCTTAGAAATTTTTTTTTCACAGGTTTTGTCTTCGAGGGCTGATTTCATTTCCTATGACAAAAATGCTTTTGTTTCCACCGCCAAATCTTTCAGGGGAGAATTTGCAACAGTTTGGCACCATTTTTGAGAGAATTGGAGAATTTCAGATTTTAGCTGAAATTGTGACCCCGGGGCTTAGAAAATTTTTTTCCACAGGTTTTGTCTTCAAGGGCTGATTTCATTTCCTATGACAAAAAGGCTTCTGTTTCCACCGCCAAACCTTTCATGGGAGAATTTGCAACAGTTTGGCACCATTTTTGAGAGAATTGGAGGATTTCAGATTTTTGCTGAAATTGTGACCCCGGGGCTTAGAAATTTTTTTTTTCACAGGTAAAGTTCTCGAGGGCTGATTTCATTTCCTATGACAGAAAGCCTTCTGTTTCCACCGCGAAACCTTTCAGGGGAGAATTTTCATCAGTTTGGCACAATTTTTGAGTGAACTGGAGAATTTCAGATTTTTGCTGAAATTGTGACGCCGGGGCTTAGAAAATTTTTTTTCACAGGTTATGTTGTTGAGGGCTGATTTCATTTCCTATGACAAAAATGCTTTTGTTTCCACCGCCAAATCTTTCAGGGGAGAATTTGCAAGTTTGGCACCATTTTTGAGAGAATTGGAGAATTTCAGATTTTAGCTGAAATTGTTGACCCCGAGGCTTAGAAATTTTTTTTTTCACAGGTAAAGTTCTCGAGGGCTGATTTCATTTCCTATGACAAAAGGCCTTCTGTTTCCACCACCAAACCATTCAGGGGACAATTTGCAACAGTTTGGCACCATTTTTGAGTGAACTGGAGAATTTCAGATTTTTGCTGAAATTGTGACCCCGGGGCTTAGAATTTTTTTTTTCACAGGTTATGTTGTTGAGGGCTGATTTCATTTCCTATGATAAAAATCCTTCTGTTTCCACCACCAAACCTTTCAGGGGAGAATTTGCAACAGTTTGGCACCATTTTTGAGAGAATTGGAGGATTTCAGATTTTTGCTGAAATTGTGACCCCGGGGCTTAGAATTTTTTTTTTCACAGGTTATGTTGTTGAGGGCTGATTTCATTTCCTATGACAAAAAGCCTTCTTTTTCCACCGCCAAACCTTTCAGGGGATAATTTGCAAGAGTTTGGAACCATTTTTGAGTGAACTGGAGAATTTCAGATTTTTGCTGAAATTGTGACCCCGGGGCTTAGAAATTTTTTTTTCACAGGTTTTGTCTTCTAGTGCTGATTACAATTCCCGTGATAAAAAGCCTTCTGTTTCCACCGCCAAACCTTTCATGGGAGAATTTGCAACAGTTTGGCACCATTTTTGAGAGAATTGGAGAATTTTTGTTTTTTGCTGAAATTGTGACCCCGGGGCTTAGAAATTTTTTTTTTCACAGGTAAAGTTCTGGAGGGCTGATTTCATTTCCTATGACAAAAAGCCTTCTGTTTCCACCACCAAACCTTTCAGGGGATAATTTGCAACAGTTTGGCACTATTTTTGAGTGAACTGGAGAATTTCAGATTTTTGCTGAAATTGTGACCCCGGGGCTTAGAAATTTTTTTTTCACAGGTTATGTTGTTGAGGGCTGATTTCATTTCCTATGACAAAAAGGCTTCTGTTTCCACCGCCAAACCTTTCATGGGAGAATTTGCAACAGTTTGGCACCATTTTTGAGAGAATTGGAGGATTTCAGATTTTTGCTGAAATTGTGACCCCGGGGCTTAGAAAATTTTTTTTTCACAGGTAAAGTTCTCGAGGGCTGATTTCATTTCCTATGACAAAAAGCCTTCTGTTTCCACCACCAAACCTTTCAGGGGATAATTTGCAACAGTTTGGCACTATTTTTGAGTGAACTGAAGAATTTCAGATTTTTGCTGAAATTGTGACCCCGGGGCTTAGAAATTTTTTTTTCACAGGTTATGTTGTTGAGGGCTGATTTCATTTCCTATGACAAAAATGCTTTTGTTTCCACCGCCAAATCTTTCAGGGGAGAATTTGCAACAGTTTGGCACCATTTTTGAGAGAATTGGAGGATTTCAGATTTTTGCTGAAATTGTGACCCCGGGGCTTAGAAATTTTTTTTTTTCACAGGTAAAGTTCTCGAGGGCTGATTTCATTTCCTATGACAAAAAGCCTTCTGTTTCCACCACCAAACCTTTCAGGGGATAATTTGCAACAGTTTGGCACCATTTTTGAGTGAACTGGAGAATTTCAGATTTTTGTTGAAATTGTGACCCCGGGGCTTAGAAATTTTTTTTTCACAGGTTATGTTGTTGAGGGCTGATTTCATTTCCTATGACAAAAATGCTTTTGTTTCCACCGCCAAATCTTTCAGGGGAGAATTTGCAACAGTTTGGCACCATTTTTGAGAGAATTGGAGAATTTCAGATTTTAGCTGAAATTGTGACCCCGAGGCTTAGAAAAAAATTTTCCCACAGGTTTTGTCTTCGAGGGCTGATTTCATTTCCTATGACAAAAAGGCTTCTGTTTCCACCGCCAAACCTTTCATGGGAGAATTTGCAACAGTTTGGCACCATTTTTGAGAGAATTGGAGGATTTCAGATTTTTGCTGAAATTGTGACCCCGGGGCTTAGAAAATTTTTTTCCACAGGTTTTGTCTTCAAGGGCTGATTTCATTTCCTATGACAAAAAGGCTTCTGTTTCCACCGCCAAACCTTTCATGGGAGAATTTGCAACAGTTTGGCACCATTTTTGAGAGAATTGGAGGATTTCAGATTTTTGCTGAAATTGTGACCCCGGGGCTTAGAAATTTTTTTTTTTCACAGGTAAAGTTCTCGAGGGCTGATTTCATTTCCTATGACAAAAAGCCTTCTGTTTCCACCACCAAACCTTTCAGGGGATAATTTGCAACAGTTTGGCACCATTTTTGAGTGAACTGGAGAATTTCAGATTTTTGTTGAAATTGTGACCCCGGGGCTTAGAAATTTTTTTTTCACAGGTTATGTTGTTGAGGGCTGATTTCATTTCCTATGACAAAAATGCTTTTGTTTCCACCGCCAAATCTTTCAGGGGAGAATTTGCAACAGTTTGGCACCATTTTTGAGAGAATTGGAGAATTTCAGATTTTAGCTGAAATTGTGACCCCGAGGCTTAGAAAAAAATTTTCCCACAGGTTTTGTCTTCGAGGGCTGATTTCATTTCCTATGACAAAAAGGCTTCTGTTTCCACCGCCAAACCTTTCATGGGAGAATTTGCAACAGTTTGGCACCATTTTTGAGAGAATTGGAGGATTTCAGATTTTTGCTGAAATTGTGACCCCGGGGCTTAGAAAATTTTTTTCCACAGGTTTTGTCTTCAAGGGCTGATTTCATTTCCTATGACAAAAAGGCTTCTGTTTCCACCGCCAAACCTTTCATGGGAGAATTTGCAACAGTTTGGCACCATTTTTGAGAGAATTGGAGGATTTCAGATTTTTGCTGAAATTGTGACCCCGGGGCTTAGAAATTTTTTTTTTCACAGGTAAAGTTCTCGAGGGCTGATTTCATTTCCTATGACAGAAAGCCTTCTGTTTCCACCGCGAAACCTTTCAGGGGAGAATTTTCATCAGTTTGGCACAATTTTTGAGTGAACTGGAGAATTTCAGATTTTTGCTGAAATTGTGACGCCGGGGCTTATAAAATTTTTTTTCACAGGTTATGTTGTTGAGGGCTGATTTCATTTCCTATGACAAAAATGCTTTTGTTTCCACCGCCAAATCTTTCAGGGGAGAATTTGCAAGAGTTTGGCACCATTTTTGAGAGAATTGGAGAATTTCAGATTTTAGCTGAAATTGTGACCCCGAGGCTTAGAAATTTTTTTTTTCACAGGTAAAGTTCTCGAGGGCTGATTTCATTTCCTATGACAAAAGGCCTTCTGTTTCCACCACCAAACCATTCAGGGGACAATTTGCAACAGTTTGGCACCATTTTTGAGTGAACTGGAGAATTTCAGATTTTTGCTGAAATTGTGACGCCGGGGCTTAGAATTTTTTTTTTCACAGGTTATGTTGTTGAGGGCTGATTTCATTTCCTATGATAAAAATCCTTCTGTTTCCACCGCCAAACCTTTCATGGGAGAATTTGCAACAGTTTGGCACCATTTTTGAGAGAATTGGAGGATTTCAGATTTTTGCTGAAATTGTGACCCCGGGGCTTAGAAATTTTTTTTTTCACAGGTAAAGTTCTCGAGGGCTGATTTCATTTCCTATGATCAAAATCCTTCTGTTTCCACCGCCAAACCTTTTAGGGGATAATTTGCTACAGTTTGGCACCATTTTTGAGAGAATTGGAGAATTTCAGATTTTTGCTGAAATTGTGACCCCGGGGCTTAGAAATTTTTATTTCACAGGTTTTGTCTTCGAGGGCTGATTTCATTTCCTATGACAAAAAGGCTTCTGTTTCCACCGCCAAACCTTTCATGGGAGAATTTGCAACAGTTTGGCACCATTTTTGAGAGAATTGGAGAATTTCAGATTTTTGCTGAAATTGTGACCCCGGGGCTTAGAAAATTTTTTCCCCACAGTTTTTGTCTTTGAGGGCTGATTTCATTTCCTATGACAAAAAGGCTTCTGTTTCCACCGCCAAACCTTTCAGGGGAGAATTTGCAACAGTTTGGCACCATTTTTGAGTGAACTGGAGAATTTCAGATTTTTGCTGAAATTGTGACCCCGGGGCTTAGAAATTTTTTTTTCCACAAGTGAAGTTCTCGAGGGCTGATTTCATTTCCTATGATAAAAATCCTTCTGTTTCCACCGCCAAACCTTTCAGGGGAGAATTTGCAAGAGTTTGGCACCATTTTTGAGAGAATTGGAGGATTTCAGAATTTTTCTGAAATTGTGACCCCGGGGCTTAGAAAATTTTTTTCCACAGGTTTTGTCTTCAAGGGCTGATTTCATTTCCTATGACAAAAAGGCTTCTGTTTCCACCGCCAAACCTTTCATGGGAGAATTTGCAACAGTTTGGCACCATTTTTGAGAGAATTGGAGGATTTCAGATTTTTGCTGAAATTGTGACCCCGGGGCTTAGAAATTTTTTTTTTCACAGGTAAAGTTCTCGAGGGCTGATTTCATTTCCTATGACAGAAAGCCTTCTGTTTCCACCGCGAAACCTTTCAGGGGAGAATTTTCATCAGTTTGGCACAATTTTTGAGTGAACTGGAGAATTTCAGATTTTTGCTGAAATTGTGACGCCGGGGCTTATAAAATTTTTTTTCACAGGTTATGTTGTTGAGGGCTGATTTCATTTCCTATGACAAAAATGCTTTTGTTTCCACCGCCAAATCTTTCAGGGGAGAATTTGCAAGAGTTTGGCACCATTTTTGAGAGAATTGGAGAATTTCAGATTTTAGCTGAAATTGTGACCCCGAGGCTTAGAAATTTTTTTTTTCACAGGTAAAGTTCTCGAGGGCTGATTTCATTTCCTATGACAAAAGGCCTTCTGTTTCCACCACCAAACCATTCAGGGGACAATTTGCAACAGTTTGGCACCATTTTTGAGTGAACTGGAGAATTTCAGATTTTTGCTGAAATTGTGACGCCGGGGCTTAGAATTTTTTTTTTCACAGGTTATGTTGTTGAGGGCTGATTTCATTTCCTATGATAAAAATCCTTCTGTTTCCACCGCCAAACCTTTCATGGGAGAATTTGCAACAGTTTGGCACCATTTTTGAGAGAATTGGAGGATTTCAGATTTTTGCTGAAATTGTGACCCCGGGGCTTAGAATTTTTTTTTTCACAGGTTATGTTGTTGAGGGCTGATTTCATTTCCTATGACAAAAAGCCTTCTTTTTCCACCGCCAAACCTTTCAGGGGATAATTTGCAAGAGTTTGGAACCATTTTTGAGTGAACTGGAGAATTTCAGATTTTTGCTGAAATTGTGACCCCGGGGCTTAGAAATTTTTTTTTCACAGGTTTTGTCTTCTAGTGCTGATTACAATTCCCGTGATAAAAAGCCTTCTGTTTCCACCGCCAAACCTTTCATGGGAGAATTTGCAACAGTTTGGCACCATTTTTGAGAGAATTGGAGAATTTTTGTTTTTTGCTGAAATTGTGACCCCGGGGCTTAGAAATTTTTTTTTTCACAGGTAAAGTTCTGGAGGGCTGATTTCATTTCCTATGACAAAAAGCCTTCTGTTTCCACCACCAAACCTTTCAGGGGATAATTTGCAACAGTTTGGCACTATTTTTGAGTGAACTGGAGAATTTCAGATTTTTGCTGAAATTGTGACCCCGGGGCTTAGAAATTTTTTTTTCACAGGTTATGTTGTTGAGGGCTGATTTCATTTCCTATGACAAAAAGGCTTCTGTTTCCACCGCCAAACCTTTCATGGGAGAATTTGCAACAGTTTGGCACCATTTTTGAGAGAATTGGAGGATTTCAGATTTTTGCTGAAATTGTGACCCCGGGGCTTAGAAAATTTTTTTTTCACAGGTAAAGTTCTCGAGGGCTGATTTCATTTCCTATGACAAAAAGCCTTCTGTTTCCACCACCAAACCTTTCAGGGGATAATTTGCAACAGTTTGGCACCATTTTTGAGTGAACTGGAGAATTTCAGATTTTTGTTGAAATTGTGACCCCGGGGCTTAGAAATTTTTTTTTCACAGGTTATGTGGTTGAGGGCTGATTTCATTTCCTATGACAAAAATGCTTTTGTTTCCACCGCCAAATCTTTCAGGGGAGAATTTGCAACAGTTTGGCACCATTTTTGAGAGAATTGGAGAATTTCAGATTTTAGCTGAAATTGTGACCCCGAGGCTTAGAAAAAATTTTTCCCACAGGTTTTGTCTTCGAGGGCTGATTTCATTTCCTATGACAAAAAGGCTTCTGTTTCCACCGCCAAACCTTTCATGGGAGAATTTGCAACAGTTTGGCACCATTTTTGAGAGAATTGGAGGATTTCAGATTTTTGCTGAAATTGTGACCCCGGGGCTTAGAAAATTTTTTTCCACAGGTTTTGTCTTCAAGGGCTGATTTCATTTCCTATGACAAAAAGGCTTCTGTTTCCACCGCCAAACCTTTCATGGGAGAATTTGCAACAGTTTGGCACCATTTTTGAGAGAATTGGAGGATTTCAGATTTTTGCTGAAATTGTGACCCCGGGGCTTAGAAATTTTTTTTTCACAGGTTATGTTGTTGAGGGCTGATTTCATTTCCTATGATAAAAATCCTTCTGTTTCCACCACCAAACCTTTCAGGGGAGAATTTGCAACAGTTTGGCACCATTTTTGAGAGAATTGGAGGATTTCAGATTTTTGCTGAAATTGTGACCCCGGGGCTTAGAATTTTTTTTTTCACAGGTTATGTTGTTGAGGGCTGATTTCATTTCCTATGACAAAAAGCCTTCTTTTTCCACCGCCAAACCTTTCAGGGGATAATTTGCAAGAGTTTGGAACCATTTTTGAGTGAACTGGAGAATTTCAGATTTTTGCTGAAATTGTGACCCCGGGGCTTAGAAATTTTTTTTTCACAGGTTTTGTCTTCTAGTGCTGATTACAATTCCCGTGATAAAAAGCCTTCTGTTTCCACCGCCAAACCTTTCATGGGAGAATTTGCAACAGTTTGGCACCATTTTTGAGAGAATTGGAGAATTTTTGTTTTTTGCTGAAATTGTGACCCCGGGGCTTAGAAATTTTTTTTTTCACAGGTAAAGTTCTGGAGGGCTGATTTCATTTCCTATGACAAAAAGCCTTCTGTTTCCACCACCAAACCTTTCAGGGGATAATTTGCAACAGTTTGGCACTATTTTTGAGTGAACTGGAGAATTTCAGATTTTTGCTGAAATTGTGACCCCGGGGCTTAGAAATTTTTTTTTCACAGGTTATGTTGTTGAGGGCTGATTTCATTTCCTATGACAAAAAGGCTTCTGTTTCCACCGCCAAACCTTTCATGGGAGAATTTGCAACAGTTTGGCACCATTTTTGAGAGAATTGGAGGATTTCAGATTTTTGCTGAAATTGTGACCCCGGGGCTTAGAAAATTTTTTTTTCACAGGTAAAGTTCTCGAGGGCTGATTTCATTTCCTATGACAAAAAGCCTTCTGTTTCCACCACCAAACCTTTCAGGGGATAATTTGCAACAGTTTGGCACTATTTTTGAGTGAACTGAAGAATTTCAGATTTTTGCTGAAATTGTGACCCCGGGGCTTAGAAATTTTTTTTTCACAGGTTATGTTGTTGAGGGCTGATTTCATTTCCTATGACAAAAATGCTTTTGTTTCCACCGCCAAATCTTTCAGGGGAGAATTTGCAACAGTTTGGCACCATTTTTGAGAGAATTGGAGGATTTCAGATTTTTGCTGAAATTGTGACCCCGGGGCTTAGAAATTTTTTTTTTTTCACAGGTAAAGTTCTCGAGGGCTGATTTCATTTCCTATGACAAAAAGCCTTCTGTTTCCACCACCAAACCTTTCAGGGGATAATTTGCAACAGTTTGGCACCATTTTTGAGTGAACTGGAGAATTTCAGATTTTTGTTGAAATTGTGACCCCGGGGCTTAGAAATTTTTTTTTCACAGGTTATGTTGTTGAGGGCTGATTTCATTTCCTATGACAAAAATGCTTTTGTTTCCACCGCCAAATCTTTCAGGGGAGAATTTGCAACAGTTTGGCACCATTTTTGAGAGAATTGGAGAATTTCAGATTTTAGCTGAAATTGTGACCCCGAGGCTTAGAAAAAAATTTTCCCACAGGTTTTGTCTTCGAGGGCTGATTTCATTTCCTATGACAAAAAGGCTTCTGTTTCCACCGCCAAACCTTTCATGGGAGAATTTGCAACAGTTTGGCACCATTTTTGAGAGAATTGGAGGATTTCAGATTTTTGCTGAAATTGTGACCCCGGGGCTTAGAAAATTTTTTTCCACAGGTTTTGTCTTCAAGGGCTGATTTCATTTCCTATGACAAAAAGGCTTCTGTTTCCACCGCCAAACCTTTCATGGGAGAATTTGCAACAGTTTGGCACCATTTTTGAGAGAATTGGAGGATTTCAGATTTTTGCTGAAATTGTGACCCCGGGGCTTAGAAATTTTTTTTTTTCACAGGTAAAGTTCTCGAGGGCTGATTTCATTTCCTATGACAAAAAGCCTTCTGTTTCCACCACCAAACCTTTCAGGGGATAATTTGCAACAGTTTGGCACCATTTTTGAGTGAACTGGAGAATTTCAGATTTTTGTTGAAATTGTGACCCCGGGGCTTAGAAATTTTTTTTTCACAGGTTATGTTGTTGAGGGCTGATTTCATTTCCTATGACAAAAATGCTTTTGTTTCCACCGCCAAATCTTTCAGGGGAGAATTTGCAACAGTTTGGCACCATTTTTGAGAGAATTGGAGAATTTCAGATTTTAGCTGAAATTGTGACCCCGAGGCTTAGAAAAAAAATTTTCCCACAGGTTTTGTCTTCGAGGGCTGATTTCATTTCCTATGACAAAAAGGCTTCTGTTTCCACCGCCAAACCTTTCATGGGAGAATTTGCAACAGTTTGGCACCATTTTTGAGAGAATTGGAGGATTTCAGATTTTTGCTGAAATTGTGACCCCGGGGCTTAGAAAATTTTTTTCCACAGGTTTTGTCTTCAAGGGCTGATTTCATTTCCTATGACAAAAAGGCTTCTGTTTCCACCGCCAAACCTTTCATGGGAGAATTTGCAACAGTTTGGCACCATTTTTGAGAGAATTGGAGGATTTCAGATTTTTGCTGAAATTGTGACCCCGGGGCTTAGAAATTTTTTTTTTCACAGGTAAAGTTCTCGAGGGCTGATTTCATTTCCTATGACAGAAAGCCTTCTGTTTCCACCGCGAAACCTTTCAGGGGAGAATTTTCATCAGTTTGGCACAATTTTTGAGTGAACTGGAGAATTTCAGATTTTTGCTGAAATTGTGACGCCGGGGCTTATAAAAATTTTTTTCACAGGTTATGTTGTTGAGGGCTGATTTCATTTCCTATGACAAAATGCTTTTGTTTCCACCGCCAAATCTTTCAGGGGAGAATTTGCAAGAGTTTGGCACCATTTTTGAGAGAATTGGAGAATTTCAGATTTTAGCTGAAATTGTGACCCCGAGGCTTAGAAATTTTTTTTTTCACAGGTAAAGTTCTCGAGGGCTGATTTCATTTCCTATGACAAAAGGCCTTCTGTTTCCACCACCAAACCATTCAGGGGACAATTTGCAACAGTTTGGCACCATTTTTGAGTGAACTGGAGAATTTCAGATTTTTGCTGAAATTGTGACGCCGGGGCTTAGAATTTTTTTTTTCACAGGTTATGTTGTTGAGGGCTGATTTCATTTCCTATGATAAAAATCCTTCTGTTTCCACCGCCAAACCTTTCATGGGAGAATTTGCAACAGTTTGGCACCATTTTTGAGAGAATTGGAGGATTTCAGATTTTTGCTGAAATTGTGACCCCGGGGCTTAGAAATTTTTTTTTTCACAGGTAAAGTTCTCGAGGGCTGATTTCATTTCCTATGATCAAAATCCTTCTGTTTCCACCGCCAAACCTTTTAGGGGATAATTTGCTACAGTTTGGCACCATTTTTGAGAGAATTGGAGAATTTCAGATTTTTGCTGAAATTGTGACCCCGGGGCTTAGAAATTTTTATTTCACAGGTTTTGTCTTCGAGGGCTGATTTCATTTCCTATGACAAAAAGGCTTCTGTTTCCACCGCCAAACCTTTCATGGGAGAATTTGCAACAGTTTGGCACCATTTTTGAGAGAATTGGAGAATTTCAGATTTTTGCTGAAATTGTGACCCCGGGGCTTAGAAAATTTTTTCCCCACAGTTTTTGTCTTCGAGGGCTGATTTCATTTCCTATGACAAAAAGGCTTCTGTTTCCACCGCCAAACCTTTCAGGGGAGAATTTGCAACAGTTTGGCACCATTTTTGAGTGAACTGGAGAATTTCAGATTTTTGCTGAAATTGTGACCCCGGGGCTTAGAAATTTTTTTTTCCACAAGTGAAGTTCTCGAGGGCTGATTTCATTTCCTATGATAAAAATCCTTCTGTTTCCACCGCCAAACCTTTCAGGGGAGAATTTGCAAGAGTTTGGCACCATTTTTGAGAGAATTGGAGGATTTCAGATTTTTGCTGAAATTGTGACCCCGGGGCTTAGAAAATTTTTTTCCACAGGTTTTGTCTTCAAGGGCTGATTTCATTTCCTATGACAAAAAGGCTTCTGTTTCCACCGCCAAACCTTTCATGGGAGAATTTGCAACAGTTTGGCACCATTTTTGAGAGAATTGGAGGATTTCAGATTTTTGCTGAAATTGTGACCCCGGGGCTTAGAAATTTTTTTTTTCACAGGTAAAGTTCTCGAGGGCTGATTTCATTTCCTATGACAGAAAGCCTTCTGTTTCCACCGCGAAACCTTTCAGGGGAGAATTTTCATCAGTTTGGCACAATTTTTGAGTGAACTGGAGAATTTCAGATTTTTGCTGAAATTGTGACGCCGGGGCTTATAAAATTTTTTTTCACAGGTTATGTTGTTGAGGGCTGATTTCATTTCCTATGACAAAAATGCTTTTGTTTCCACCGCCAAATCTTTCAGGGGAGAATTTGCAAGAGTTTGGCACCATTTTTGAGAGAATTGGAGAATTTCAGATTTTAGCTGAAATTGTGACCCCGAGGCTTAGAAATTTTTTTTTTTCACAGGTAAAGTTCTCGAGGGCTGATTTCATTTCCTATGACAAAAGGCCTTCTGTTTCCACCACCAAACCATTCAGGGGACAATTTGCAACAGTTTGGCACCATTTTTGAGTGAACTGGAGAATTTCAGATTTTTGCTGAAATTGTGACGCCGGGGCTTAGAATTTTTTTTTCACAGGTTATGTTGTTGAGGGCTGATTTCATTTCCTATGATAAAAATCCTTCTGTTTCCACCGCCAAACCTTTCATGGGAGAATTTGCAACAGTTTGGCACCATTTTGAGAGAATTGGAGGATTTCAGATTTTTGCTGAAATTGTGACCCCGGGGCTTAGAATTTTTTTTTTCACAGGTTATGTTGTTGAGGGCTGATTTCATTTCCTATGACAAAAAGCCTTCTTTTTCCACCGCCAAACCTTTCAGGGGATAATTTGCAAGAGTTTGGAACCATTTTTGAGTGAACTGGAGAATTTCAGATTTTTGCTGAAATTGTGACCCCGGGGCTTAGAAATTTTTTTTTCACAGGTTTTGTCTTCTAGTGCTGATTACAATTCCCGTGATAAAAAGCCTTCTGTTTCCACCGCCAAACCTTTCATGGGAGAATTTGCAACAGTTTGGCACCATTTTTGAGAGAATTGGAGAATTTTTGTTTTTTGCTGAAATTGTGACCCCGGGGCTTAGAAATTTTTTTTTTCACAGGTAAAGTTCTGGAGGGCTGATTTCATTTCCTATGACAAAAAGCCTTCTGTTTCCACCACCAAACCTTTCAGGGGATAATTTGCAACAGTTTGGCACTATTTTTGAGTGAACTGGAGAATTTCAGATTTTTGCTGAAATTGTGACCCCGGGGCTTAGAAATTTTTTTTTCACAGGTTATGTTGTTGAGGGCTGATTTCATTTCCTATGACAAAAAGGCTTCTGTTTCCACCGCCAAACCTTTCATGGGAGAATTTGCAACAGTTTGGCACCATTTTTGAGAGAATTGGAGGATTTCAGATTTTTGCTGAAATTGTGACCCCGGGGCTTAGAAAATTTTTTTTCACAGGTAAAGTTCTCGAGGGCTGATTTCATTTCCTATGACAAAAAGCCTTCTGTTTCCACCACCAAACCTTTCAGGGGATAATTTGCAACAGTTTGGCACCATTTTTGAGTGAACTGGAGAATTTCAGATTTTTGTTGAAATTGTGACCCCGGGGCTTAGAAATTTTTTTTTCACAGGTTATGTGGTTGAGGGCTGATTTCATTTCCTATGACAAAAATGCTTTTGTTTCCACCGCCAAATCTTTCAGGGGAGAATTTGCAACAGTTTGGCACCATTTTTGAGAGAATTGGAGAATTTCAGATTTTAGCTGAAATTGTGACCCCGAGGCTTAGAAAAAAATTTTCCCACAGGTTTTGTCTTCGAGGGCTGATTTCATTTCCTATGACAAAAAGGCTTCTGTTTCCACCGCCAAACCTTTCATGGGAGAATTTGCAACAGTTTGGCACCATTTTTGAGAGAATTGGAGGATTTCAGATTTTTGCTGAAATTGTGACCCCGGGGCTTAGAAAAATTTTTTCCACAGGTTTTGTCTTCAAGGGCTGATTTCATTTCCTATGACAAAAAGGCTTCTGTTTCCACCGCCAAACCTTTCATGGGAGAATTTGCAACAGTTTGGCACCATTTTTGAGAGAATTGGAGGATTTCAGATTTTTGCTGAAATTGTGACCCCGGGGCTTAGAAATTTTTTTTTTTCACAGGTAAAGTTCTCGAGGGCTGATTTCATTTCCTATGACAGAAAGCCTTCTGTTTCCACCGCGAAACCTTTCAGGGGAGAATTTTCATCAGTTTGGCACCATTTTTGAGTGAACTGGAGAATTTCAGATTTTTGCTGAAATTGTGACGCCGGGGCTTATAAAATTTTTTTTCACAGGTTATGTTGTTGAGGGCTGATTTCATTTCCTATGACAAAAAT
>NW_028118648.1:25000-27009 GCF_965113315.1 Podarcis vaucheri | reverse complement strand
AGCCAGACATCGTCGTTTCCCTGCTGTGGTTCTCCTTGCTGCGTTGCTGCAGTCACCATTGCTGAGGCTGCAGTGTGCTTGTGGAGCCTCCGGGGACACTCCTTCGCCAAATGGCCTGGATCCTCGCAGATGTAACACTTCCTGTTCCCTCTAGGAGGCTTCGCTTTCACTGCTGCCGGTGCTAGGGCTCTGGCTGCTGACTGAGCCCTTGCACCTCCAACCTCCATCGGTTCCCCTCCCCCTCCTGGCGGAGGTGTGGATTGCGCACGCGCTGCTTCCCTCGGAACGAAAGAGAAACTTCTCGCTGCTTCGCGCCCTCCACGTCCTTCATCTCTGCACCATGGACGTTCTTCCAGCCTCACCCCCACAGTCAGCGCCCTTTGGACCACCTCCTGCGTGCTTCGGGGCCTCTCCCCCCTTGCAATTTCATCCTTAACCGCAGAACTTAGACCCTCCCAGAAGAGGTCTCTGACAGGGGGCGAATCCCGATCCCATTCTAAAGCACTGACCAGCGCAAAAAATCGGGCGTGATACTGCCGGACGCTCGCCCTCCCTTGTTTTAGTCCATGAATCTCCCGTCTGGCAAGATCCACATCAATAGTAGACAAAAAACACGCATCCATCGCTTTGATAAAGGCATCTGCATTCTGAAGCGCCGGATCTTTATCCCTCCACAAATTGCGCAGCCAGGCTTTGGCATCCCCATGCAAATGGGACAATATGAACCCCACCTTCTCTTCCTCATCTCTAAAGTCTTTTGCCAGCAGTTGCAGTGCGCACATTACGTCTGCTCTAAAATTAGGGTACTGTTGCAAAGTCCCATCGAAGTGAGCCACAAGCCCTCCTGCTCTCCGTGCCAATCCCACGCCCTCCGGTCTGGGTCCCGGTTGCCCTTGCTTAACAAGCATTTCAAACCTGGCGTGTAGGTCTCTGTAGGCGGCTGTAGTCTCCTCCTCCCGTTTCTTGGAAGCCAATACCTCTGAGGACAACTGGGTCACTGCCTCTTGCAGCGCGGAGATCCTCTGTTCTTCCGTCATCTTGCTAACCTTTGTGAGCTTGCTTACAGACACCCCTCTTCCTCCCCTAGCGGCTTCTGCTCCCGCTGCGAGGTTTCAGGTTTCTGAAGCTTTGATGAGATGGGTCTTACTGTCAGAGCTGCTACCAGGTCCCAGCTCACATAGGACCACGCCACACAGCGTCCACTTTAAAAGAGTCTTTATTGAGTTACAGGTTTCATTTCCGAACTGCAGCGTGCAGCTCTACACCTTCTGCCCTAGGTCGGCGAAGACCCATCTGAGTCCCCGCCTCTTGCACACCAGCTTAATACCCTAGCCTTGCTCCACCTCCTTCGCCTCTCCCTACGTCTCTGGGTCCTTCTGCCCCCCTGGGACTCCTCCCTTCTACTCTCCTCTGACGCTGACCCCCCTGATCCTTCCGCTTCCTTTCGGCGGGCTTTGGGACCTGGCTCACTCTCCGGGCTGCTTACTGCTCCAGCTTCCGCTGCATTTGAACTTGGCGCGCGCGCCCAACTCTCTACTTTCCTCTTGACCGTTGCCTCGCTCTCTGAGGAGGGCGTGACCACCCCTGACTCGTGCCCTCCCTCCTGCTGACGGCCTCCGGAACCCGATGCCTGGCTGCCTTCCTCCCTGCTGCTCTCAGTCTTGAGCGTGGGTCCCGACTTCCAGCTGCTGCTCTCTGAATCTCCTCTGTTCCCTTCCTCCTGGGGTGTCCCCCCGGATCCCCCCCTTGCTCTGCTCACTGTGGCTCCCTTTTGGGAGTCCTCTGACTCACTGCTTAGGCTTGGAGATCTCGGGTCGTCATCATCACTCATTCTCCCTTCGGCTTCCTCCCCCTCGCTCTCTGTTTCCACCCTTCTCTGCGTCTCTGCTTCTGAACCCCTGACAGTTACGGTTACGGCTTCGGTTAGGGTTAGGGTTAGGGTTAGGGTTAAGGTTAGCTTGAGGGTTAGGGTTAGGGTTAGGATTTGGGTTAGGGTTAGGTTTGGCGTT
>NW_028118648.1:12500-20000 GCF_965113315.1 Podarcis vaucheri | reverse complement strand
GGGTTAGCGTCTTGGTTAGGGTTAGGGTTACGGTTAGGGTTAGGGTTTCTTTTAGGGTTAGGGTTAGGGTTACGGTTAGGGTTACGGTTAGGGTTAGGGTTACGGTTACGGTTACGGCTACGGTTAGGGTTAGGGTTAGGGTTAGGGTTAGGGTTAGGTTGAGGATTAGGGTTAGGATTAGGGTTAGGGTTAGGTTTGGGGTTAGGCTTAGGGTTATGTTACGGTTAGGGTTAGGGTTAGGAATGGGGTTATGGTTAGGGTTAGGGTTAGGGTTTCTTTTAGGGTTAGGGTTATGGTTACGGTTAGGGTTAGGGTTACGGTTACGGCTACGGTTAGGGTTAGGGTTACGGTTAGGTTGAGGGTTAGGGTTAGGGTTAGGGTTAGGATTAGGATTAGGGTTAGGGTTAGGTTTGGCGTTAGGCTTAGGGTTATGTTACGGTTAGGGTTAGGGTTAGGAATGGGGTTAGGGTTAGGGTTAGCGTTTCGGTTTGGGTAAGCGTTTCGGTTTGGGTTAGCGTTTCAGTTAGGGTTAGGATTAGGGTTAAGATTGGGTTAGGGTTAGGGTTAGGATTAGGGTTGGTGTTATGGTTAGAGTGAGGGTTAGGGTTAGGTTTAGGGTTAGGGTTAGGGTTAGGGTTAGCGATTTGGTTAGGGTTAGCGTGTTGGTTAGGGTTAGCGTCTTGGTTAGGGTTAGGGTTACGGTTAGGGTTAGGGTTTCTTTTAGGGTTAGGGTTAGGGTTACGGTTAGGGTTAGGGTTAGGGTTACGGTTACGGTTACGGCTACGGTTAGGGTTAGGGTTAGGGTTAGGGTTAGGGTTAGGTTGAGGGTTAGGGTTAGGGTTAGGATTAGGGTTAGGGTTAGGTTTGGGGTTAGGCTTAGGGTTATGTTACGGTTAGGGTTAGGGTTAGGAATGGGGTTATGGTTAGGGTTAGGGTTAGGGTTTCTTTTAGGGTTAGGGTTATGGTTACGGTTAGGGTTAGGGTTACGGTTACGGCTACGGTTAGGGTTAGGGTTACGGTTAGGTTGAGGGTTAGGGTTAGGGTTAGGGTTAGGATTAGGATTAGGGTTAGGGTTAGGTTTGGCGTTAGGCTTAGGGTTATGTTACGGTTAGGTTTAGGGTTAGGAATGGGGTTAGGGTTAGAGTTAGGGTTAGCGTTTCGGTTTGGGTTAGCGTTTCGGTTTGGGTTAGCGTTTCAGTTAGGGTTAGGGTTAGGGTTAAGATTGGGTTAGGGTTAGGGTTGGTGTTAGGGTTAGAGTTAGGGTTAGGGTTAGGGTTAGGTTTAGGGTTAGGGTTCGGGTTAGCGCTTTGGTTAGGGTTACGGTTAGGGTTAGGGTTACGGTTAGGGTTAGGGTTAGGGTTAGGGTTACGGTTACGGCTACGGCTACGGTTAGTGTTAGGGTTAGGGTTAGGTTGAGGGTTAGGGTTAGGGTTAGGGTTAGGTTTGGGGTTAGGCTTAGGGTTATGTTACGGTTAGGGTTAGGGTTAGGAATGGGGTTAGGGTTAGGGTTAGGGTTAGGGTTAGGGTTAGAGTTTCGGTTTGGGTTAGCGTTTCGGTTAGGGTTAGTGTTAGGGTTAGGGTTAGGGTTAGGTTGAGGGTTAGGGTTAGGGTTAGGGTTAGGTTTGGGGTTAGGCTTAGGGCTATGTTACGGTTAGGGTTAGGGTTAGGAATGGGGTTAGGGTTAGGGTTAGGGTTAGCGTTTCGGTTTGGGTTAGCGTTTCGGTTTGGGTTAGCGTTTCGGGTAGGGTTAGGGTTAAGATTGGGGCTAGGGTTAGGGTTAGGGTTACGGTTAGTGTTACGGTTAGGGTTAGGGTTAGGATTGGGGTTAGAGTTGAGGTTAGGGTTAGGGTTAGGGTTGGGGTTGTGTTAGGGTTACGGTTACGGTTAGGGTTAGGGTTAGGGTTAGGGTTATGGTTAGGGTTGGTGTTAGGGTTAGGGTTAGGGTTAGGGTTAGTGTTAGTGTTTCGGTTAGGGTTAGGGTCAGGGTTAGGCTTAGGGTTAGGGTTAGGGTTAGGGTTTGGGTTTGGGTTAGGGTTGGTGTTAGGGTTAGCGTTAGGGTTAGGGTTAGGGTTAGGATTGGGGTTAGGGTTAGGGTTAGGGTTAGGGTTAGGGTTGGTGTTGGTGTTGGTGTAAGGGTTAGGGTTAGGGTTAGGGTAAGGGTTAGGTTTAGGGTTAGGGTTAGGGTTAGTGTTTCGGTTAGGGTTAGGGTTAGGGTTAGCGCTTTGGTTAGGGTTAGCGTCTTGGTTAGGGTTAGCGTCTTGTTTAGGGTTAGGGTAAGGTTCAGGGTTACGGTTAGTGTTACGGTTAGGGTTAGGGTTAGGATTGGGGTTAGGGTGAAGGTAAGGATTCGGGTTAGGGTTAGGGTTAGGGTTAGGGTTAGGGTTAGGGTTAGGGTTAGGGTTAGGGTTAGGGTTAGGGTTAGGGTTAGGGTTTGGGTTAGGGTTACGGTTAGGGTTAGGGTTAGCGTTTCTTTTAGGGTTAGGGTTATGGTTACGGTTAGGGTTAGGGTTACGGTTACGGCTACGGTTAGGGTTAGGGTTAAGGTTAGGTTGAGGTTTAGGGTTAGGATTTGGGTTAGGGTTAGGTTTGGCGTTAGGCTTAGGGTTATGTTACGGTTAGGGTTAGGGTTAGGAATGGGGTTAGGGTTAGGGTTAGGGTTAGCGTTTTGGTTTGGGTTAGCGTTTCGGTTTGGGTTAGCGTTTAAGTTAGGGTTAGGGTTAGGGTTAAGATTGGGTTAGGGTTAGGGTTAGGGTTAGGGTTAGGGTTGGTGTTAGGGTTAGAGTTAGGGTTAGGGTTAGGGTTAGGGTTAGGGTTAGGGTTAGGGTTAGGTTTAGGGTTAGGGTTAGGGTTAGGGTTAGCGCTTTGGTTAGTGTTAGTGTCTTGGTTAGGGTTAGCCTCTTGGTTAGGGTTAGGGTTACGGTTAGGGTTAGGGTTTCATTTAGGGTTAGGGTTAGGGTTAGGGTTACGGTTAGGGTTAGGGTTACGGTTACGGTTACGGCTACGGCTACGGCTACGGTTAGGGTTAGGGTTAGGGTTAGGGATAGGGTTAGGTTGAGGGTTAGGGTTAGGATTAGGGTTAGGGTTAGGGTTAGGATTAGGGTTAGGGTTAGGTTTGGGGTTAGGCTTAGGGTTATGTTACGGTTAGGGTTAGGGTTACGAATGGGGTTAGGGTTAGGGTTAGGGTTAGCGTTTCTTTTAGGGTTAGGGTTAGGGTTACGGTTAGGGTTACGGTTACGGCTACGGTTAGGGTTAGGGTTAGGGTTAGGGTTAGGGTTAGGGTTAGGATTAGGGTTAGGGTTAGGTTTGGCGTTAGGCTTAGGGTTATGTTACGGTTAGGGTTAGGGTTAGGAAAGGGGTTAGGGTTAGCGATAGGGTTAGCGTTTCGGTTTGGGTTAGCGTTTCGGTTTGGGTTAGCGTTTCAGTTAGGGTTAGGGTTAGGGTTAAGATTGGGTTAGGGTTAGGGTTAGGGTTAGGGTTACGGTTAGGGTTAGGGTTAGGGTTAGGATTGGGGTTAGGGTGAAGGTAAGGATTCGGGTTAGGGTTAGGGTTAGGGTTAGGGTTACGGTTAGGGTTACGGTTAGTGTTAGGGTTAGGGTTTCTTTTCGGGTTAGGGTTAGGGTTATGGTTATGGTTACGGTTAGGGTTACGGTTATGGCTACGGCTATGGTTAGGGTTAGGGTTAAGGTTAGGTTGAGGGTTAGGGTTAGGATTTGGGTTAGGTTTAGGTTTGGCGTTAGGCTTAGGGTTATGTTACGGTTAGGGTTAGGGTTAGGAATGGGGTTAGGGTTAGGGTTAGCGTTTAGGTTTGGGTAAGCGTTTCGGTTTGGGTTAGCGTTTCAGTTAGGGTTAGGATTAGGGTTAAGATTGGGTTAGGGTTAGGGTTAGGATTAGGGTTGGTGTTATGGTTAGAGTGAGGGTTAGGGTTAGGGTTAGGTTTAGGGTTAGGGTTAGGGTTAGGGTTAGCGATTTGGTTAGGGTTAGCGTGTTGGTTAGGGTTAGCGTCTTGGTTAGGGTTAGGGTTACGGTTAGGGTTAGGGTTTCTTTTAGGGTTAGGGTTAGGGTTACGGTTAGGGTTACGGTTAGGGTTAGGGTTACGGTTACGGTTACGGCTACGGTTAGGGTTAGGGTTAGGGTTAGGGTTAGGGTTAGGGTTAGGGTTAGGTTGAGGATTAGGGTTAGGATTAGGGTTAGGGTTAGGTTTGGGGTTAGGCTTAGGGTTATGTTACGGTTAGGGTTAGGGTTAGGAATGGGGTTATGGTTAGGGTTAGGGTTAGGGTTTCTTTTAGGGTTAGGGTTATGGTTACGGTTAGGGTTAGGGTTACGGTTACGGCTACGGTTAGGGTTAGGGTTACGGTTAGGTTGAGGGTTAGGGTTAGGGTTAGGGTTAGGATTAGGATTAGGGTTAGGGTTAGGTTTGGCGTTAGGCTTAGGGTTATGTTACGGTTAGGTTTAGGGTTAGGAATGGGGTTAGGGTTAGAGTTAGGGTTAGCGTTTCGGTTTGGGTTAGCGTTTCGGTTTGGGTTAGCGTTTCAGTTAGGGTTAGGGTTAGGGTTAAGATTGGGTTAGGGTTAGGGTTGGTGTTAGGGTTAGAGTTAGGGTTAGGGTTAGGGTTAGGTTTACGGTTAGGGTTCGGGTTAGCGCTTTGGTTAGGGTTACGGTTAGGGTTAGGGTTACGGTTAGGGTTAGGGTTAGGGTTAGGGTTACGGTTACGGCTACGGCTACGGTTAGTGTTAGGGTTAGGGTTAGGTTGAGGGTTAGGGTTAGGGTTAGGGTTAGGTTTGGGGTTAGGCTTAGGGTTATGTTACGGTTAGGGTTAGGGTTAGGAATGGGGTTAGGGTTAGGGTTAGGGTTAGGGTTAGAGTTTCGGTTTGGGTTAGCGTTTCGGTTAGGGTTAGGGTTAAGATTGGGGCTAGGGTTAGGGTTACGGTTAGTGTTACGGTTAGGGTTAGGGATAGGATTGGGGTTAGAGTTGAGGTTAGGGTTAGGGTTAGGGTTGGGGTTGGGTTAGGGTTACGGTTACGGTTACGGTTACGGTTACGGTTAGGGTTAGGGTTAGGGTTAGGGTTAGGGTTAGGGTTAGGGTTAGGGTTAGGGTTAGGGTTGGTGTTAGGGTTAGGGTTAGGGTTAGGGTTAGTGTTAGTGTTTCGGTTAGGGTTAGGGTCAGGGTTAGGGTTAGGCTTCGGGTTAGGGTTAGGGTTTGGGTTAGGGTTGGTGTTAGGGTTAGCGTTAGGGTTAGGGTTAGGGTTAGGGTTAGGGTTAGCGTTAGGGATAGGTTTAGCGTTTCCGTTAGGGTTAGGGTTAGGGTTATCGCTTTGGTTAGGGTTAGCGTCTTGGTTAGGGTTAGGATTAGTGTTACGGTTAGTGTTAGGGTTAGGATTGGGGTTAGGGTTAGGGTGAGGGTTAGGGTTAGGGTTATGTTACGGTTAGGGTTAGGGTAAGGATTGGGGTTAGAGATGGGTTTAGGGTTAGGGTTAGGGTTAGGGTTGGTGTTGGTGTAAGGGTTAGGGTTAGGGTTAGGGTAAGGGTTAGGTTTAGGGTTAGGGTTAGGGTTAGGGTTAGGGTTAGTGTTTCGGTTAGGGTTAGGGTTAGGGTTAGCGCTTTGGTTAGGGTTAGCGTCTTGGTTAGGGTTAGCGTCTTGTTTAGGGTTAGGGTAAGGTTTAGGGTTACGGTTAGTGTTACGGTTAGGGTTAGGGTTAGGATTGGGGTTAGGGTGAAGGTAAGGATTCGGGTTAGGGTTAGGGTTAGGGTTAGGGTTAGGGTTTGGGTTAGGGTTACGGTTAGGGTTAGGGTTAGCGTTTCTTTTAGGGTTAGGGTTAGGGTTATGGTTACGGTTAGGGTTACGGTTAGGGTTACGGTTACGGCTACGGTTAGGGTTAGGGTTAAGGTTAGGTTGAGGGTGAGGGTTAGGGTTAGGATTTGGGTTAGGGTTAGGTTTGGCGTTAGGCTTAGGGTTATGTTACGGTTAGGGTTAGGGTTAGGAATGGGGTTAGGGTTAGGGTTAGGGTTAGCGTTTCGGTTTGGGTTAGCGTTTCGGTTTGGGTTAGCGTTTAAGTTAGGGTTAGGGTTAAGATTGGGTTAGGGTTAGGGTTAGGGTTAGGGTTAGGGTTGGTGTTTGGGTGAGAGTTAGGGTTAGGGTTAGGGTTAGGGTTAGGGTTAGGGTTAGCGCTTTGGTTAGGGTTAGCGTCTTGGTTAGGGTTAGCTTCTTGGTTAGGGTTACGGTTAGGGTTATGGTTAGGGTTTCTTTTAGGGTTAGGGTTAGGGTTACGGTTAGGGTTGCGGTTAGGGTTACGGTTAGGGTTAGGGTTAGGGTTACGGCTACGGCTACGGTTATGGTTAGGGTTAGGGTTAGGGTTAGGGATAGGGTTAGGTTGAGGGTTAGGGTTAGGGTTAGGGTTAGGATTAGGGTTCGGGTTAGGTTTGGGGTTAGGCTTAGGGTTATGTTACGGTTGGGGTTAGGGTTACGAATGGGGTTAGGGTTAGGGTTAGCGTTAGCGTTTCTTTTAGGGTTAGGGTTAGGGTTATGGTTACGGTTAGGGTTACGGTTACGGCTACGGTTAGGGTTAGGGTTAGGTTGAGGGTTAGGGTTAGGGTTAGGATTAGGGTTAGGGTTAGGTTTGGCGTTAGGCTTAGGGTTATGTTACGGTTAGGGTTAGGGTTAGGAATGGGGTTAGGGTTAGCGATAGGGTTAGCGTTTCGGTTTGGGTTAGCGTTTCGGTTTGGGTTAGCGTTTCAGTTAGGGTTAGGGTTAGGGTTAAGATTGGGTTAGGGTTAGGGTTAGGGTTAGGGTTAGGATTGGGGTTAGGGTGAAGGTAAGGATTCGGGTTAGGGTTAGGGTTAGGGTTAGGGTTAGGGTTACGGTTAGGATTAGGGTTAGCGTTTCTTTTCGGGTTAGGGTTAGGGTTATGGTTACGGTTAGGGTTACGGTTACGGCTTCGGTTAGGGTTAGGGTTAGGGTTAGGGTTAGGGTTAGGGTTAAGGTTAGGTTGAGGGTTAGGGTTAGGGTTAGGATTTGGGTTAGGGTTAGGTTTGGCGTTAGGCTTAGGGATATGTTACGGTTAGGGTTAGGGTTAGGAATGGGGTTAGGGTTAGGGTTAGGGTTAGCGTTTCGGTTTGGGTTAGCATTTCGGTTTGGGCTAGCGTTTCAGTTAGGGTTAGGGTTAGGGTTAAGATTGGGTTAGGGTTAGGGTTAGGGTTAGGGTTGGTGTTAGGGTTAGGGTTAGAGTGAGGGTTAGGGTTAGGGTTAGGGTTAGGGTTAGGGTTAGCGCTTTGGTTAGGGTTAGCGTCTTGGTTAGGGTTAGCTTCTTGGTTAGGGTTAGGGTTACGGTTAGGGTTAGGGTTACGGTTACGGTTACGGCTACGGCTACGGTTAGGGTTAGGGTTAGGGTTAGGGTTAGGGTTAGGGTTAGGTTGAGGGTTAGGGTTAGGGTTAGGGTTAGGTTGAGGGTTAGGGTTAGGGTTAGGGTTAGGGTTAGGGTTAGGGTTAGGATTAGGGTTAGGGTT
>NW_028118649.1:0-27136 GCF_965113315.1 Podarcis vaucheri | reverse complement strand
TTTGTCATAGGAAATGAAATCAGCCCTCGAGAACTTTACTTGCGAAAAAAAAAATTTCTAAGCCCCGGGGTCACAATTTCAGCAAAAATCTGAAATTCTACCGTTCACTCAAAAATGGTGCCAAACTCTTGCAAATTATCCCCTGAAAGGTTTGGCGGTGGAAACAGAAGGCTTTTTGTCATAGGAAATGAAATCAGCCCTCGAAGACAAAACCTGTGGAAAAAAATTTCTAAGCCCCGGGGTCACAATTTCAGCAAAAATCCGAAATTCTCCAATTCTATCAAAAATGGTGCCAAACTGTTGCAAATTCTCCCCTAAAAGATTTGGCGGTGGAAACAGAAGGCTTTTTATCATGGGAATTGTAATCAGCCCTCAAAGACAAAACCTGTGTAAAAAAAAATTTTCTAAGCCCCGGGGTCACAATTTCAGCAAAAATCCGAAATTCTCCCATTCTCTGAAAAATGGTGCCAAACTCTTGCAAATTATCCCCTGAAAGGTTTGGCGGTGGAAACAGAAGGCTTTTTGTCATAGGAAATAAAATCAGCCCTCGAGAACTTTACTTGTGAAATAAAAATTTTCTAAGCCCCGGGGTCACAGTTTCAGCAAAAATCTGAAATTCTCCAGTTCACTCAAAAATGGTGCCAAACTCTTGCAAATTATCCCCTGAAAGGTTTGGTGGTGGAAACAGAAGGCTTTTTGTCATAGGAAATGAAATCAGCCCTCGAGAACTTTACCTGTGAAAAAAAAAATTCTAAGCCCCGGGGTCACAATTTCAGCAAAAATCTGAAATTCTCCAATTCTCTCAAAAATGGTGCCAAAGTGTTGCAAATTCTCCCCTGAAAGGTTTGGCGGTGGAAACAGAAGGATTTTTATCATAGGAAATGAAATCAGCCCTCAACAACATAACCTGTGAAAAAAAAAATTCTAAGCCCCGGGGTCACAATTTCAGCAAAAATCCGAAATTCTCCAATTCTCTCAAAAATGGTGCCAAACTCTTGCAAATTATCCCCTGAAAGGTTTGGCGGTGGAAACAGAAGGCTTTTTGTCATAGGAAATGAAATCAGCCCTCGAGAACTTTACCTGTGTAAAAAAAAAATTTCTAAGCCCCGGGGTCACAATTTCAGCAAAAATCCGAAATTCTCCAATTCACTCGAAAATGGTGCCAAACTCTTGCAAATTCTCCCCTGAAAGGTTTGGGGGTGGAAACAGAAGGCTTTTTGTCATAGGAAATGAAATCAGCCCTCGAAGAACTTTACCTGTGTAAAAAAAAAATTTCTAAGCCCGGGGTCACAATTTCAGCAAAAATCCGAAATTCTCCAATTCACTCGAAAATGGTGCCAAACTCTTGCAAATTATCCCCTGAAAGGTTTGGCGGTGGAAACAGAAGGCTTTTTGTCATAGGAAATGAAATCAGCCCTCGAGAACTTTACCTGTGAAAAAAAAAATTTCTAAGCCCCGGGGTCACAATTTCAGCAAAAATCCAAAATTCTCCAATTCTCTCAAATATGGTGCCAAACTCTTGCAAATTATCCCCTGAAAGGTTTGGCGGTGGAAACAGAAGGCTTTTTGTCATAGGAAATGAAATCAGCCCTTGAAGACAAAACCTGTGAAAAAAAAAATTTCTAAGCCCCGGGGTCACAATTTCAGCAAAAATATGAAATTCTCCAATTCTCTCAAAAATGGTGCCAAACTCTTGCAAATTATCCCCTGAAAGGTTTGGCGGTGGAAACAGAAGGCTTTTTGTCATAGGAAATGAAATCAGCCCTCAAGAACTTTACCTGTGAAAAAAAAAATTCTAAGCCCCGGGGTCACAATTTCAACAAAAATCTGAAATTCTCCCGTTCACTCAAAAATGGTGCCAAACTCTTGCAAATTATCCCCTGAAAGGTTTGGTGGTGGAAACAGAAGGCTTTTTGTCATAGGAAATGAAATCAGCCCTCGAGAACTTTACCTGTGAAAAAAAAAATTTCTAAGCCCCGGGGTCACAATTTCAGCAAAAATCCAAAATTCTCCAATTCTCTCAAAAATGGTGCCAAACTGTTGCAAATTCTCCCCTGAAAGGTTTGGCGGTGGAAAACGAAGGCTTTTTGTCATAGGAAATGAAATCAGCCCTCGTGAACTTTACCTGTGTAAAAAAAAATTTCTAAGCCCCGGGGTCACAATTTCAGCAAAAATCCGAAATTCTCCAATTCTCTCAAAAATGGTGCCAAACTCTTGCAAATTATCCCCTGAAAGGTTTGGCGGTGGAAACAGAATGCTTTTTATCATGGGAATTGTAATCAGCCCTCAAAGACAAAACCTGTGTAAAAAAAAATTTCTAAGCCCCGGGGTCACAATTTCAGCAAAAATCCAAAATTCTCCAATTCTCTCAAAAATGGTGCCAAACTCTTGCAAATTATCCCCTGAAAGGTTTGGCGGTGGAAACAGAAGGCTTTTTGTCATAGGAAATGAAATGAGCCCTCGAGAACTTTACCTGTGAAAAAAAAAAAATTTCTAAGCCCCGGGGTCACAATTTCAGCAAAAATCCAAAATTCTCCAATTCTCTCAAAAATGGTGCCAAACTCTTGCAAATTATCCCCTGAAAGGTTTGGCGGTGGAAACAGAAGGCTTTTTGTCATAGGAAATGAAATCAGCCCTCAAAGACAAAACCTGTGTAAAAAAAAATTTCTAAGCCCCGGGGTCACAATTTCAGCAAAAATCCAAAATTCTCCAATTCTCTCAAAAATGGTGCCAAACTGTTGCAAATTCTCCCCTGAAAGGTTTGGCGGTGGAAAACGAAGGCTTTTTGTCATAGGAAATGAAATCAGCCCTCGTGAACTTTACCTGTGTAAAAAAAAATTTCTAAGCCCCGGGGTCACAATTTCAGCAAAAATCCGAAATTCTCCAATTCTCTCAAAAATGGTGCCAAAGTGTTGCAAATTCTCCCCTGAAAGGTTTGGCTGTGGAAACAGAAGGATTTTTATCATAGGAAATGAAATCAGCCCTCAACAACATAACCTGTGAAAAAAAAAATTCTAAGCCCCGGGGTCACAATTTCAGCAAAAATCCGAAATTCTCCAATTCTCTCAAAAATGGTGCCAAACTCTTGCAAATTATCCCCTGAAAGGTTTGGCGGTGGAAACAGAAGGCTTTTTATCATGGGAATTGTAATCTGCCCTCGAAGACAAAAGCTGTGTAAAAAAAATTTTCTAAGCCCCGGGGTCACAATTTCAGCAAAAATCCGAAATTCTCCAATTCTCTCAAAAATGGTGCCAAACTCTTGCAAATTATCCCCTGAAAGGTTTGGCGGTGGAAACAGAAGGCCTTTTGTCATAGGAAATGAAATCAGCCCTCGAGAACTTTACTTGCGAAAAAAAAATTTTCTAAGCCCCGGGGTCACAATTTCAGCAAAAATCTGAAATTCTACCGTTCACTCAAAAATGGTGCCAAACTCTTGCAAATTATCCCCTGAAAGGTTTGGCGGTGGAAACAGAAGGCTTTTTGTCATAGGAAATGAAATCAGCCCTCGAAGACAAAACCTGTGGAAAAAAATTTCTAAGCCCCGGGGTCACAATTTCAGCAAAAATCCGAAATTCTCCAATTCTATCAAAAATGGTGCCAAACTCTTGCAAATTATCCCCTGAAAGGTTTGGCGGTGGAAACAGAAGGCTTTTTATCATGGGAATTGTAATCAGCCCTCAAAGACAAAACCTTTGTAAAAAAAAATTTCTAAGCCCCGGGGTCACAATTTCAGCAAAAATCCAAAATTCTCCAATTCTCTCAAATATGGTGCCAAACTCTTGCAAATTATCCCCTGAAAGGTTTGGCGGTGGAAACAGAAGGCTTTTTGTCATAGGAAATGAAATCAGCCCTCGAGAAATTTACCTGTGAAAAAAAAAATTTCTAAGCCCCGGGGTCACAATTTCAACAAAAATCTGAAATTCTCCAATTCTCTCAAAAATGGTGACAAACTGTTGCAAATTCTCCCCTGAAAGGTTTGGCGGTGGAAACAGAAGGCTTTTTGTCATAGGAAATGAAATCAGCCCTCGAGAACTTTACCTGTGTAAAAAAAAAATTTCTAAGCCCCGGGGTCACAATTTCAGCAAAAATATGAAATTCTCCAATTCTCTCAAAAATGGTGCCAAACTCTTGCAAATTATCCCCTGAAAGGTTTGGCGGTGGAAACAGAAGGCTTTTTATCATGGGAATTGTAATCAGCCCTCAAAGACAAAACCTTTGTAAAAAAAAATTTCTAAGCCCCGGGGTCACAATTTCAGCAAAAATCCAAAATTCTCCAATTCTCTCAAATATGGTGCCAAACTCTTGCAAATTATCCCCTGAAAGGTTTGGCGGTGGAAACAGAAGGCTTTTTGTCATAGGAAATGAAATCAGCCCTCGAGAAATTTACCTGTGAAAAAAAAAATTTCTAAGCCCGGGGTCACAATTTCAACAAAAATCTGAAATTCTCCAATTCTCTCAAAAATGGTGACAAACTGTTGCAAATTCTCCCCTGAAAGGTTTGGCGGTGGAAACAGAAGGCTTTTTGTCATAGGAAATGAAATCAGCCCTCGAGAACTTTACCTGTGTAAAAAAAAAATTTCTAAGCCCCGGGGTCACAATTTCAGCAAAAATATGAAATTCTCCAATTCTCTCAAAAATGGTGCCAAACTCTTGCAAATTATCCCCTGAAAGGTTTGGCGGTGGAAACAGAAGGCTTTTTGTCATAGGAAATGAAATCAGCCCTCAAGAACTTTACCTGTGAAAAAAAAAATTCTAAGCCCCGGGGTCACAATTTCAGCAAAAATCCGAAATTCTCCAATTCTCTCAAAAATGGTGCCAAACTCTTGCAAATTATCCCCTGAAAGGTTTGGCGGTGGAAACAGAAGGCTTTTTATCATGGGAATTGTAATCAGCCCTCAAAGACAAAACCTGTGTAAAAAAAAATTTCTAAGCCCCGGGGTCACAATTTCAGCAAAAATCCAAAATTCTCCAATTCTCTCAAATATGGTGCCAAACTCTTGCAAATTATCCCCTGAAAGGTTTGGCGGTGGAAACAGAAGGCTTTTTGTCATAGGAAATGAAATCAGCCCTCGAGAAATTTACCTGTGAAAAAAAAAATTTCTAAGCCCCGGGGTCACAATTTCAACAAAAATCTGAAATTCTCCAATTCTCTCAAAAATGGTGACAAACTGTTGCAAATTCTCCCCTGAAAGGTTTGGCGGTGGAAACAGAAGGCTTTTTGTCATAGGAAATGAAATCAGCCCTCGAGAACTTTACCTGTGTAAAAAAAAAATTTCTAAGCCCCGGGGTCACAATTTCAGCAAAAATCCGAAATTCTCCAATTCTCTCAAAAATGGTGCCAAACTCTTGCAAATTATCCCCTGAAAGGTTTGGCGGTGGAAACAGAAGGCTTTTTGTCATAGGAAATGAAATCAGCCCTCAAGAACTTTACCTGTGAAAAAAAAAATTCTAAGCCCCGGGGTCACAATTTCAGCAAAAATCCGAAATTCTCCAATTCTCTCAAAAATGGTGCCAAACTCTTGCAAATTATCCCCTGAAAGGTTTGGCGGTGGAAACAGAAGGCTTTTTATCATGGGAATTGTAATCAGCCCTCAAAGACAAAACCTGTGTAAAAAAAAATTTCTAAGCCCCGGGGTCACAATTTCAGCAAAAATCCAAATTCTCCAATTCTCTCAAAAATGGTGCCAAACTCTTGCAAATTATCCCCTGAAAGGTTTGGCGGTCGAAACAGAAGGCTTTTTGTCATAGGAAATGAAATCAGCCCTCGAGAACTTTACCTGTGAAAAAAAAAATTTCTAAGCCCCGGGGTCACAATTTCAGCAAAAATCCAAAATTCTCCAATTCTCTCAAAAATGGTGCCAAACTCTTGCAAATTATCCCCTGAAAGGTTTGGCGGTCGAAACAGAAGGCTTTTTGCATAGGAAATGAAATCAGCCCTCAAAGACAAAACCTGTGTAAAAAAAATTTTCTAAACCCCGGGCTCACAATTTCAGCAAAAATCTGAAATTCTCCAGTTCACTCAAAAATGGTGCCAAACTGTTGCAAATTATCCCCTGAAAGGTTTGGCGGTGGAAACAGAAGGCTTTTTGTCATAGGAAATGAAATCAGCCCTCGTGAACTTTACCTGTGTAAAAAAAAATTTCTAAGCCCCGGGGTCACAATTTCAGCAAAAATCCGAAATTCTCCAATTCTCTCAAAAATGGTGCCAAACTCTTGCAAATTATCCCCTGAAAGGTTTGGCGGTGGAAACAGAAGGCTTTTTATCATGGGAATTGTAATCAGCCCTCAAAGACAAAACCTGTGTAAAAAAAAATTTCTAAGCCCCAGGGTCACAATTTCAGCAAAAATCCAAAATTCTCCAATTCTCTCAAAAATGGTGCCAAACTCTTGCAAATTATCCCCTGAAAGGTTTGGCGGTGGAAACAGAAGGCTTTTTGTCATAGGAAATGAAATCAGCCCTCGAGAACTTTACCTGTGAAAAAAAAAAATTCTAAGCCCCGGGGTCACAATTTCAGCAAAAATCCGAAATTCTCCAATTCTCTCAAAAATGGTGCCAAACTCTTGCAAATTATCCCCTGAAAGGTTTGGCGGTGGAAACAGAAGGCTTTTTATCATGGGAATTGTAATCAGCCCTCAAAGACAAAACCTGTGTAAAAAAAAATTTCTAAGCCCCAGGGTCACAATTTCAGCAAAAATCCAAAATTCTCCAATTCTCTCAAAAATGGTGCCAAACTCTTGCAAATTATCCCCTGAAAGGTTTGGCGGTGGAAACAGAAGGCTTTTTGTCATAGGAAATGAAATCAGCCCTCGAGAACTTTACCTGTGAAAAAAAAAAATTCTAAGCCCCGGGGTCACAATTTCAACAAAAATCTGAAATTCAACAATTCTCTCAAAAATGGTGCCAAACTGTTGCAAATTCTCCCCTGAAAGGTTTGGCGGTGGAAACAGAAGGCTTTTTGTCATAGGAAATGAAATCAGCCCTCGAGAACTTTACCTGTGAAAAAAAAATTTTCTAAGCCCCGGGGTCACAATTTCAACAAAAATCTGAAATTCTCCCGTTCACTCAAAAATGGTGCCAAACTCTTGCAAATTCTCCCCTGAAAGGTTTGGCGGTGGAAAAAGAAGGCTTTTTGTCATAGGAAATGAAATCAGCCCTCGAGAACTTTACCTGTGTAAAAAAAAAATTCTAAGCCCCGGGGTCACAATTTCAGCAAAAATCCGAAATTCTCCAATTCTCTCAAAAATGGTGCCAAACTGTTGCAAATTCTCCCCTGAAAGGTTTGGCGGTGGAAACAGAAAGCTTTTTGTCATAGGAAATGAAATCAGCCCACGAGAACTTTACCTGTGAAAAAAAAAAATTCAAAGCCCCGGGGTCACAATTTCAGCAAAAATCCAAAATTCTCCAATTCTCTCAAAAATGGTGCCAAACTCTTGCAAATTATCCCCTGAAAGGTTTGGCGGTGGAAACAGAAGGCTTTTTGTCATAGGAAATGAAATCAGCCCTCGAGAACTTTACCTGTGAAAAAAAAAATTTCTAAGCCCCGGGGTCACAATTTCAACAAAAATCTGAAATTCTCCCGTTCACTCAAAAATGGTGCCAAACTCTTGCAAATTCTCCCCTGAAAGGTTTGGCGGTGGAAAAAGAAGGCTTTTTGTCATAGGAAATGAAATCAGCCCTCGAGAACTTTACCTGTGTAAAAAAAAAATTCTAAGCCCCGGGGTCACAATTTCAGCAAAAATCCGAAATTCTCCAATTCTCTCAAAAATGGTGCCAAACTGTTGCAAATTCTCCCCTGAAAGGTTTGGCGGTGGAAACAGAAAGCTTTTTGTCATAGGAAATGAAATCAGCCCTCGAGAACTTTACCTGTGAAAAAAAAAAATTCTAAGCCCCGGGGTCACAATTTCAGCAAAAATCCGAAATTCTCCAATTCACTCAAAAATGGTGCCAAACTCTTGCAAATTCTCCCCTGAAAGGTTTGGGGGTGGAAACAGAAGGCTTTTTGTCATAGGAAATGAAATCAGCCCTCGAGAACTTTACCTGTGTAAAAAAACATTTCTAAGCCCCGGGGTCACAATTTCAGCAAAAATCTGAAATTCTCCAATTCTCTCAAAAATGGTGCCAAACTCTTGCAAATTATCCCCTGAAAGGTTTGGCGGTGGAAACAGAAGGCTTTTTGTCATAGGAAATGAAATCAGCCCTCGAGAACTTTACCTGTATAAAAAAAAATTCTAAGCCCCGGGGTCACAATTTCAGCAAAAATCCGAAATTCTCCAATTCACTCGAAAATGGTGCCAAACTCTTGCAAATTCTCCCCTGAAAGGTTTGGCGGTGGAAACAGAAGGCTTTTTGTCATAGGAAATGAAATCAGCCCTCGAGAACTTTACCTGTGAAAAAAAAAATTTCTAAGCCCCGGGGTCACAATTTCAACAAAAATCTGAAATTCTCCCGTTCACTCAAAAATGGTGCCAAACTCTTGCAAATTCTCCCCTGAAAGGTTTGGCGGTGGAAAAAGAAGGCTTTTTGTCATAGGAAATGAAATCAGCCCTCGAGAACTTTACCTGTGTAAAAAAAAAATTCTAAGCCCCGGGGTCACAATTTCAGCAAAAATCCGAAATTCTCCAATTCTCTCAAAAATGGTGCCAAACTGTTGCAAATTCTCCCCTGAAAGGTTTGGCGGTGGAAACAGAAAGCTTTTTGTCATAGGAAATGAAATCAGCCCTCGAGAACTTTACCTGTGAAAAAAAAAAATTCTAAGCCCCGGGGTCACAATTTCAGCAAAAATCCGAAATTCTCCAATTCACTCAAAAATGGTGCCAAACTCTTGCAAATTCTCCCCTGAAAGGTTTGGGGGTGGAAACAGAAGGCTTTTTGTCATAGGAAATGAAATCAGCCCTCGAGAACTTTACCTGTGTAAAAAAACATTTCTAAGCCCCGGGGTCACAATTTCAGCAAAAATCTGAAATTCTCCAATTCTCTCAAAAATGGTGCCAAACTCTTGCAAATTATCCCCTGAAAGGTTTGGCGGTGGAAACAGAAGGCTTTTTGTCATAGGAAATGAAATCAGCCCTCGAGAACTTTACCTGTATAAAAAAAAATTCTAAGCCCCGGGGTCACAATTTCAGCAAAAATCCGAAATTCTCCAATTCACTCGAAAATGGTGCCAAACTCTTGCAAATTCTCCCCTGAAAGGTTTGGCGGTGGAAAAAGAAGGCTTTTTGTCATAGGAAATGAAATCAGCCCTTGAAGACAAAACCTGTGAAAATATTTTTTTCTAAGCCCCGGGGTCACAATTTCAGCAAAAATATGAAATTCTCCAATTCTCTCAAAAATGGTGCCAAACTCTTGCAAATTATCCCCTGAAAGGTTTGGCGGTGGAAACAGAAGGCTTTTTGTCATAGGAAATGAAATCAGCCCTCAAGAACTTTAACTGTGAAAAAAAAAATTCTAAGCCCCGGGGTCACAATTTCAACAAAAATCTGAAATTCTCCCGTTCACTCAAAAATGGTGCCAAACTCTTGCAAATTATCCCCTGAAAGGTTTAGTGGTGGAAACAGAAGGCTTTTTGTCATAGGAAATGAAATCAGCCCTCAAGAACTTTACCTGTGAAAAAAAAAATTTCTAAGCCCCGGGGTCACAATTTCAGCAAAAAACCAAAATTCTCCAATTCTCTCAAAAATGGTGCCAAACTGTTGCAAATTCTCCCCTGAAAGGTTTGGCGGTGGAAAAAGAATGCTTTTTGTCATAGGAAATGAAATCAGCCTTCGAGAACTTTACCTGTGTAAAAAAAAATTTCTAAGCCCCGGGGTCACAATTTCAGCAAAAATCCGAAATTCTCCAATTCTCTCAAAAATGGTGCCAAACTCTTGCAAATTATCCCCTGAAAGGTTTGGCGGTGGAAACAGAAGGCTTTTTGTCATAGGAAATGAAATCAGCCCTCAAGAACTTTAACTGTGAAAAAAAAAATTCTAAGCCCCGGGGTCACAATTTCAACAAAAATCTGAAATTCTCCCGTTCACTCAAAAATGGTGCCAAACTCTTGCAAATTATCCCCTGAAAGGTTTAGTGGTGGAAACAGAAGGCTTTTTGTCATAGGAAATGAAATCAGCCCTCAAGAACTTTACCTGTGAAAAAAAAAATTTCTAAGCCCCGGGGTCACAATTTCAGCAAAAAACCAAAATTCTCCAATTCTCTCAAAAATGGTGCCAAACTGTTGCAAATTCTCCCCTGAAAGGTTTGGCGGTGGAAAAAGAATGCTTTTTGTCATAGGAAATGAAATCAGCCTTCGAGAACTTTACCTGTGTAAAAAAAAATTTCTAAGCCCCGGGGTCACAATTTCAGCAAAAATCCGAAATTCTCCAATTCTCTCAAAAATGGTGCCAAACTCTTGCAAATTATCCCCTGAAAGGTTTGGCGGTGGAAACAGAAGGCTTTTTATCATGGGAATTGTAATCAGCCCTCAAAGACAAAACCTTTGTAAAAAAAAATTTCTAATCCCCGGGGTCACAATTTCAGCAAAAATCCAAAATTCTCCAATTCTCTCAAATATGGTGCCAAACTCTTGCAAATTATCCCCTGAAAGGTTTGGCGGTGGAAACAGAAGGCTTTTTGTCATAGGAAATGAAATCAGCCCTCGAGAACTTTACATGTGAAAAAAAAAATTTCTAAGCCCCGGGGTCACAATTTCAACAAAAATCTGAAATTCTCCAATTCTCTCAAAAATGGTGCCAAACTGTTGCAAATTCTCCCCTGAAAGGTTTGGCGGTGGAAACAGAAGGCTTTTTGTCATAGGAAATGAAATCAGCCCTCGAGAACTTTACCTGTGTAAAAAAAAAAATTCTAAGCCCCGGGGTCACAATTTCAGCAAAAATCCGAAATTCTCCAATTCACTCAAAAATGATGCCAAACTATTGCAAATTCTCCCCTGAAAGGTTTGGGGGTGGAAACAGAAGGCTTTTTGTCATAGGAAATGAAATCAGCCCTTGAAGACAAAACCTGTGAAAAAAAAATTTTCTAAGCCCCGGGGTCACAATTTCAGCAAAAATATGAAATTCTCCAATTCTCTCAAAAATGGTGCCAAACTCTTGCAAATTATCCCCTGAAAGGTTTGGCGGTGGAAACAGAAGGCTTTTTGTCATAGGAAATGAAATCAGCCCTCGAGAACTTTACTTACGAAAAAAAAAAATTCTAAGCCCCGGGGTCACAATTTCAGCAAAAATCTGAAATTCTCCCGTTCACTCAAAAATGGTGCCAAACTCTTGCAAATTCTCCCCTGAAAGGTTTGGCGGTGGAAAAAGAAGGCTTTTTGTCATAGGAAATGAAATCAGCCCTCGAGAACTTTACCTGTGTAAAAAAAAAATTCTAAGCCCCGGGGTCACAATTTCAGCAAAAATCCGAAATTCTCCAATTCTCTCAAAAATGGTGCCAAACTGTTGCAAATTATCCCCTGAAAGGTTTGGCGGTGGAAACAGAAGGCTTTTTGTCATAGGAAATGAAATCAGCCCTCGAGAACTTTACCTGTGAAAAAAAAAATTTCTAAGCCCCGGGGTCACAATTTCAACAAAAATCTGAAATTCTCCCGTTCACTCAAAAATGGTGCCAAACTCTTGCAAATTCTCCCCTGAAAGGTTTGGCAGTGGAAAAAGAAGGCTTTTTGTCATAGGAAATGAAATCAGCCCTCGAGAAATTTACCTGTGTAAAAAAAAAATTCTAAGCCCCGGGTTCACAATTTCAGCAAAAATCCGAAATTCTCCAATTCTCTCAAAAATGGTGCCAAACTGTTGCAAATTCTCCCCTGAAAGGTTTGGCGGTGGAAACAGAAAGCTTTTTGTCATAGGAAATGAAATCAGCCCTCGAGAACTTTACCTGTGAAAAAAAAAAATTCTAAGCCCCGGGGTCACAATTTCAGCAAAAATCCAAAATTCTCCAATTCTCTCAAAAATGGTGCCAAACTCTTGCAAATTATCCCCTGAAAGGTTTGGCGGTGGAAACAGAAGGCTTTTTGTCATAGGAAATGAAATCAGCCCTCGAGAACTTTACCTGTGTAAAAAAAAAATTTCTAAGCCCCGGGGTCACAATTTCAGCAAAAATCCGAAATTCTCCAATTCACTCGAAAATGGTGCCAAACTCTTGCAAATTCTCCCCTGAAAGGTTTGGGGGTGGAAACAGAAGGCTTTTTGTCATAGGAAATGAAATCAGCCCTCGAGAACTTTACCTGTGAAAAAAAAAATTTCTAAGCCCCGGGGTCACAATTTCAACAAAAATCTGAAATTCTCCAATTCTCTCAAAAATGGTGCCAAACTGTTGCAAATTCTCCCCTGAAAGGTTTGGCGGTGGAAACAGAAGGCTTTTTGTCATAGGAAATGAAATCAGCCCTTGAAGACAAAACCTGTGAAAAAAAAAATTTCTAAGCCCCGGGGTCACAATTTCAGCAAAAATATGAAATTCTCCAATTCTCTCAAAAATGGTGCCAAACTCTTGCAAATTATCCCCTGAAAGGTTTGGCGGTGGAAACAGAAGGCTTTTTGTCATAGGAAATGAAATCAGCCCTCAAGAACTTTACCTGTGAAAAAAAAAATTCTAAGCCCCGGGGTCACAATTTCAACAAAAATCTGAAATTCTCCCGTTCACTCAAAAATGGTGCCAAACTCTTGCAAATTATCCCCTGAAAGGTTTGGTGGTGGAAACAGAAGGCTTTTTGTCATAGGAAATGAAATCAGCCCTCGAGAACTTTACCTGTGAAAAAAAAAATTTCTAAGCCCCGGGGTCACAATTTCAGCAAAAATCCAAAATTCTCCAATTCTCTCAAAAATGGTGCCAAACTGTTGCAAATTCTCCCCTGAAAGGTTTGGCGGTGGAAAACGAAGGCTTTTTGTCATAGGAAATGAAATCAGCCCTCGTGAACTTTACCTGTGTAAAAAAAAATTTCTAAGCCCCGGGGTCACAATTTCAGCAAAAATCCGAAATTCTCCAATTCTCTCAAAAATGGTGCCAAACTCTTGCAAATTATCCCCTGAAAGGTTTGGCGGTGGAAACAGAATGCTTTTTATCATGGGAATTGTAATCAGCCCTCAAAGACAAAACCTGTGTAAAAAAAAATTTCTAAGCCCCGGGGTCACAATTTCAGCAAAAATCCAAAATTCTCCAATTCTCTCAAAAATGGTGCCAAACTCTTGCAAATTATCCCCTGAAAGGTTTGGCGGTGGAAACAGAAGGCTTTTTGTCATAGGAAATGAAATGAGCCCTCGAGAACTTTACCTGTGAAAAAAAAAAATTTCTAAGCCCCGGGGTCACAATTTCAGCAAAAATCCAAAATTCTCCAATTCTCTCAAAAATGGTGCCAAACTCTTGCAAATTATCCCCTGAAAGGTTTGGCGGTGGAAACAGAAGGCTTTTTGTCATAGGAAATGAAATCAGCCCTCAAAGACAAAACCTGTGTAAAAAAAAATTTCTAAGCCCCGGGGTCACAATTTCAGCAAAAATCCAAAATTCTCCAATTCTCTCAAAAATGGTGCCAAACTGTTGCAAATTCTCCCCTGAAAGGTTTGGCGGTGGAAAACGAAGGCTTTTTGTCATAGGAAATGAAATCAGCCCTCGTGAACTTTACCTGTGTAAAAAAAATTTTCTAAGCCCCGGGGTCACAATTTCAGCAAAAATCTGAAATTCTCCAATTCTCTCAAAAATGGTGCCAAAGTGTTGCAAATTCTCCCCTGAAAGGTTTGGCTGTGGAAACAGAAGGATTTTTATCATAGGAAATGAAATCAGCCCTCAACAACATAACCTGTGAAAAAAAAAATTCTAAGCCCCGGGGTCACAATTTCAGCAAAAATCCGAAATTCTCCAATTCTCTCAAAAATGGTGCCAAACTCTTGCAAATTGTCCCCTGAAAGGTTTGGCGGTGGAAACAGAAGGCTTTTTATCATGGGAATTGTAATCTGCCCTCGAAGACAAAAGCTGTGTAAAAAAAATTTTCTAAGCCCCGGGGTCACAATTTTAGCAAAAATCCGAAATTCTCCAATTCTCTCAAAAATGGTGCCAAACTCTTGCAAATTATCCCCTGAAAGGTTTGGCGGTGGAAACAGAAGGCCTTTTGTCATAGGAAATGAAATCAGCCCTCGAGAACTTTACTTGCGAAAAAAAAATTTTCTAAGCCCCGGGGTCACAATTTCAGCAAAAATCTGAAATTCTACCGTTCACTCAAAAATGGTGCCAAACTCTTGCAAATTATCCCCTGAAAGGTTTGGCGGTGGAAACAGAAGGCTTTTTGTCATAGGAAATGAAATCAGCCCTCGAAGACAAAACCTGTGGAAAAAAATTTCTAAGCCCCGGGGTCACAATTTCAGCAAAAATCCGAAATTCTCCAATTCTATCAAAAATGGTGCCAAACTGTTGCAAATTCTCCCCTAAAAGATTTGGCGGTGGAAACAGAAGGCTTTTTATCATGGGAATTGTAATCAGCCCTCAAAGACAAAACCTGTGTAAAAAAAAATTTTCTAAGCCCCGGGGTCACAATTTCAGCAAAAATCCGAAATTCTCCCATTCTCTGAAAAATGGTGCCAAACTCTTGCAAATTATCCCCTGAAAGGTTTGGCGGTGGAAACAGAAGGCTTTTTGTCATAGGAAATAAAATCAGCCCTCGAGAACTTTACTTGTGAAATAAAAATTTTCTAAGCCCCGGGGTCACAGTTTCAGCAAAAATCTGAAATTCTCCAGTTCACTCAAAAATGGTGCCAAACTCTTGCAAATTATCCCCTGAAAGGTTTGGCGGTGGAAACAGAAGGCTTTTTGTCATAGGAAATGAAATCAGCCCTCGAAGACATAACCTGTGAAAAAATTTTTTTCTAAGCCCCAGGGTCACAATTTCAGCAAAAATCTGAAATTGTCCAATTCTCTCAAAAATGGTGCCAAACTGTTGCAAATTATCCCCTGAAAGGTTTGGTGGTGGAAACAGAAGGCTTTTTGTCATAGGAAATGAAATCAGCCCTCGAGAACTTTACCTGTGAAAAAAAAAAATTCTAAGCCCCGGGGTCACAATTTCAGCAAAAATCTGAAATTCTCCAATTCTCTCAAAAATGGTGCCAAAGTGTTGCAAATTCTCCCCTGAAAGGTTTGGCGGTGGAAACAGAAGGATTTTTATCATAGGAAATGAAATCAGCCCTCCACAACATAACCTGTGAAAAAAAAATTCTAAGCCCCGGGGTCACAATTTCAGCAAAAATCCGAAATTCTCCAATTCTCTCAAAAATGGTGCCAAACTCTTGCAAATTATCCCCTGATAGGTTTGGCGGTGGAAACAGAAGGCTTTTTGTCATAGGAAATGAAATCAGCCCTCGAGAACTTTACTTGTGAAAAAAAAAATTTCTAAGCCCCGGGGTCACAATTTCAGCAAAAATCTGAAATTCTCCCGTTCACTCAAAAATGGTGCCAAACTCTTGCAAATTATCCCCTGAAAGGTTTGGCGGTGGAGACAGAAGGCTTTTTGTCATAGGAAATGAAATCAGCCCTCGAAGACAAAACCTGTGGAAAAAAATTTCTAAGCCCCGGGGTCACAATTTCAGCAAAAATCCGAAATTCTCCAATTCTATCAAAAATGGTGCCAAAGTGTTGCAAATTCTCCCCTGAAAGGTTTGGCGGTGGAAACAGAAGGATTTTTATCATAGGAAATGAAATCAGCCCTCAACAACATAACCTGTGAAAAAAAAATTCTAAGCCCCGGGGTCACAATTTCAGCAAAAATCTGAAATTCTCGAATTCTCTCAAAAATGGTGCCAAACTCTTGCAAATTCTCCCCTGAAAGGTTTGGCGGTGGAAACAGAAGGCTTTTTGTCATAGGAAATGAAATCAGCCCTCAAAGACAAAACCTGTGTAAAAAAAAATTTCTAAGCCCCGGGCTCACAATTTCAGCAAAAATCTGAAATTATCCAGTTCACTCAAAAATGGTGCCAAACTGTTGCAAATTATCCCCTGAAAGGTTTGGCGGTGGAAACAGAAGGCTTATTGTCATAGGAAATGAAATCAGCCCTCGAAGACAAAACCTGTGAAAAAAATTTTTTCTAAGCCCTGGGGTCACAATTTCAGCAAAAATCTGAAATTCTCCAATTCTCTCAAAAATGGTGCCAAACTGTAGCAAATTATCCCCTGAAAGGTTTGGTGGTGGAAACAGAAGGCTTTTTATCATGGGAATTGAAATCAGCCCTCGAAGACAAAACCTGTGTAAAAAAAATTTTCTAAGCCCCGGGGTCACAATTTCAGCAAAAATATGAAATTCTCAAGTTCACTCAAAAATGGTGCCAAACTGTTGCAAATTCTCCCCTGAAAGGTTTGGCGGTGGAAACAGAAGGCTTTTTATCATGGGAATTGTAAGCTGCCCTCGAAGACAAAAGCTGTGTAAAAAAAAATTTCTAAGCCCCGGGGTCACAATTTCAGCAAAAATCTGAAATTCTCCAATTCTCTCAAAAATGGTGCCAAACTCTTGCAAATTCTCCCCTGAATGGTTTGGCGGTGGAAAAAGAAGGCTTTTTGTCATAGGAAATGAAATCAGCCCTCAACAACATAAACTGTGAAAAAAAAAATTCTAAGCCCCGGGGTCACAATTTCAGCAAAAATCTGAAATTCTCCCGTTCACTCAAAAATGGTGCCAAACTCTTGCAAATTATCCCCTGAAAGGTTTGGCGGTGGAAACAGAAGGCTTTTTGTCATAGGAAATGAAATCAGCCCTCGAAGACAAAACCTGTGAAAAAAAAATTTTCTAAGCCCCGGGGTCACAATTTCAGCAAAAATATGAAATTCTCCAATTCTCTCAAAAATGGTGCCAAACTCTTGCAAATTATCCCCTGAAAAGTTTGGCTGTGGAAACAGAAGGCTTTTTGTCATAGGAAATGAAATCAGCCCTCGAGAACTTTACTTGTGAAAAAAAATTTTTCTAAGCCACGGGGGTCACAATTTCAGCAAAAATCTGAAATTCTCCCGTTCACTCAAAAATGGTGCCAAACTCTTGCAAATTATCCCCTGAAAGGTTTGGCGGTGGAAACAGAAGGCTTTTTGTCATAGGAAATGAAATCAGCCCTCAAAGACAAAACCTGTGTAAAAAAAATTTTTCTAAGCCCCGGGGTCACAATTTCAGCAAAAATCCGAAATTCTCCCATTGTCTCAAAAATGGTGCCAAACTCTGGCAAATTATCCCCTGAAAGGTTTGAAATTCTCGAACTCTCTCAAAAATGGTGCCAAACTCTTGCAAATTATCCCCTGAAAGGTTTGGTGGTGGAAACAGAAGGCTTTTTGTCATAGGAAATGAAATCAGCCCTCGAGGACAAAACCTGTGAAAAATAATTTCTAAGCCCCGGGGTCACAATTTCAGCAAAAATATGAAATTCTCCAGTTCACTCAAAAATGGTGCCAAACTGTTGCAAATTCTCCCCTGAAAGGTTTGGCGGTGGAAACAGAAGGCTTTTTATCATGGGAATTGTAATCTGCCCTCGAAGACAAAAGCTGTGTAAAAAAATTTTTCTAAGCCCCGGGGTCACACTTTCAGCAAAAATCCGAAATTCTCCAATTCTCTCAAAAATGGTGCCAAACTGTTGCAAATTCTCACCTGAAAGCTTTGGCGGTGGAAACAGAAGGATTTTTATCATAGGAAATGAAATCAGCCCTCAACAACATAACCTGTGAAAAAAAAATTCTAAGACCCGGGGTCACAATTTCAGCAAAAATCTGAAATTCTCCAATTCTCTCAAAAATGGTGCCAAACTGTTGCAAATTATCCCCTGAAAGGTTTGGTGGTGGAAACAGAAGGATTTTTATCATAGGAAATGAAATCAGCCCTCAACAACATAACCTGTGAAAAAAAAAATTCTAAGCCCCGGGGTCACAATTTCAGCAAAAATCTGAAATTCTCCAATTCTCTCAAAAATGGTGCCAAACTCTTGCAAATTATCCCTGAAAAGTTTGGCGGTGGAAACAGAAGGCTTTTTGTCATATGAAATGAAATCAGCCCTCGAGAACTTTACTTGTGAAAAAAAAAATTTCTAAGCCCCGGGGTCACAATTTCAGCAAAAATCTGAAATTCTCGAATTCTCTCAAAAATGGTGCCAAACTCTTGCAAATTATCCCCTGAAAGGTTTGGTGGTGGAAACAGAAGGCTTTTTGTCATAGGAAATGAAATCAGCCCACGAGGACAAAACCTGTGAAAAATAATTTCTAAGCCCCGGGGTCACAATTTCAGCAAAAATCCGAAATTCTCCAATTCTATCAAAAATGGTGCCAAACTGTTGCAAATTCTGCCCTAAAAGGTTTGGCGGTGGAAACAGAAGGCTTTTTATCATGGGAATTGTAATCAGCCCTCAAAGACAAAACCTGTGTAAAAAAAAATTTCTAAGCCCCGGAGTCACAATTTCAGCAAAATCTGAAATTCTCCAATTCTCTCAAAAATGGTGCCAAACTGTTGCAAATTCTCCCCTGAAAGGTTTGGCGGTGGAAAAGAAGGCTTTTTATCATAGGAAATGAAATCAGCCCTCAACAACATAACCTGTGAAAAAAAATTTTCTAAGCCCCGGGGTCACAATTTCAGCAAAAATCTGAAATTCTCCAGTTCTCTCAAAAATGGTGCCAAACTCTTGCAAATTCTCCCCTGAAAGGTTTGGCGGTGGAAAAAGAAGGCTTTTTGTCATAGGAAATGAAATCAGCCCTCAACAACATAAACTGTGAAAAAAAAAATTCTAAGCCCCGGGGTCACAATTTCAGCAAAAATCCGAAATTCTCCAGTTCACTCAAAAATGGTGCCAAACTCTTGCAAATTATCCCCTGAAAGGTTTGGCGGTGGAAACAGAAGGCTTTTTGTCATAGGAAATAAAATCAGCCCTCGAGAACTTTACTTGTGAAATAAAAATTTTCTAAGCCCCGGGGTCACAGTTTCAGCAAAAATCTGAAATTCTCCAGTTCACTCAAAAATGGTGCCAAACTCTTGCAAATTATCCCCTGAAAGGTTTGGCGGTGGAAACAGAAGGCTTTTTGTCATAGGAAATGAAATCAGCCCTCGAAGACAAAACCTGTGAAAAAAATTTTTTCTAAGCCCCGGGGTCACAATTTCAGCAAAAATCTGAAATTGTCCAATTCTCTCAAAAATGGTGCCAAACTGTTGCAAATTATCCCCTGAAAGGTTTGGCGGTGGAAACAGAAGGCTTTTTATCATGGAAATTGTAATCAGCACTCGAAGACAAAACCTGTGGAGAAAAAAATTTCTAAGCCCCGGGGTCACAATTTCAGCAAAAATATGAAATTCTCCAATTCTCTCAAAAATGGTGCCAAACTCTTGCAAATTATCCCCTGAAAAGTTTGGCTGTGGAAACAGAAGGCTTTTTGTCATAGGAAATGAAATCAGCCCTCGAGAACTTTACTTGTGAAAAAAAATTTTTCTAAGCCACGGGGGTCACAATTTCAGCAAAAATCTGAAATTCTCCCGTTCACTCAAAAATGGTGCCAAACTCTTGCAAATTATCCCCTGAAAGGTTTGGCGGTGGAAACAGAAGGCTTTTTGTCATAGGAAATGAAATCAGCCCTCAAAGACAAAACCTGTGTAAAAAAAATTTTTCTAAGCCCCGGGGTCACAATTTCAGCAAAAATCCGAAATTCTCCCATTGTCTCAAAAATGGTGCCAAACTCTGGCAAATTATCCCCTGAAAGGTTTGAAATTCTCGAACTCTCTCAAAAATGGTGCCAAAACTCTTGCAAATTATCCCCTGAAAGGTTTGGTGGTGGAAACAGAAGGCTTTTTGTCATAGGAAATGAAATCAGCCCTCGAGGACAAAACCTGTGAAAAATAATTTCTAAGCCCCGGGGTCACAATTTCAGCAAAAATATGAAATTCTCCAGTTCACTCAAAAATGGTGCCAAACTGTTGCAAATTCTCCCCTGAAAGGTTTGGCGGTGGAAACAGAAGGCTTTTTATCATGGGAATTGTAATCTGCCCTCGAAGACAAAAGCTGTGTAAAAAAATTTTTCTAAGCCCCGGGGTCACACTTTCAGCAAAAATCCGAAATTCTCCAATTCTCTCAAAAATGGTGCCAAACTGTTGCAAATTCTCACCTGAAAGCTTTGGCGGTGGAAACAGAAGGATTTTTATCATAGGAAATGAAATCAGCCCTCAACAACATAACCTGTGAAAAAAAAATTCTAAGACCCGGGGTCACAATTTCAGCAAAAATCTGAAATTCTCCAATTCTCTCAAAAATGGTGCCAAACTGTTGCAAATTATCCCCTGAAAGGTTTGGTGGTGGAAACAGAAGGATTTTTATCATAGGAAATGAAATCAGCCCTCAACAACATAACCTGTGAAAAAAAAAATTCTAAGCCCCGGGGTCACAATTTCAGCAAAAATCTGAAATTCTCCAATTCTCTCAAAAATGGTGCCAAACTCTTGCAAATTATCCCCTGAAAAGTTTGGCGGTGGAAACAGAAGGCTTTTTGTCATATGAAATGAAATCAGCCCTCGAGAACTTTACTTGTGAAAAAAAAAATTTCTAAGCCCCGGGGTCACAATTTCAGCAAAAATCTGAAATTCTCGAATTCTCTCAAAAATGGTGCCAAACTCTTGCAAATTATCCCCTGAAAGGTTTGGTGGTGGAAACAGAAGGCTTTTTGTCATAGGAAATGAAATCAGCCCACGAGGACAAAACCTGTGAAAAATAATTTCTAAGCCCCGGGGTCACAATTTCAGCAAAAATCCGAAATTCTCCAATTCTATCAAAAATGGTGCCAAACTGTTGCAAATTCTGCCCTAAAAGGTTTGGCGGTGGAAACAGAAGGCTTTTTATCATGGGAATTGTAATCAGCCCTCAAAGACAAAACCTGTGTAAAAAAAAATTTCTAAGCCCCGGAGTCACAATTTCAGCAAAAATCTGAAATTCTCCAATTCTCTCAAAAATGGTGCCAAACTGTTGCAAATTCTCCCCTGAAAGGTTTGGCGGTGGAAAAAGAAGGCTTTTTATCATAGGAAATGAAATCAGCCCTCAACAACATAACCTGTGAAAAAAAAATTTTCTAAGCCCCGGGGTCACAATTTCAGCAAAAATCTGAAATTCTCCAGTTCTCTCAAAAATGGTGCCAAACTCTTGCAAATTCTCCCCTGAAAGGTTTGGCGGTGGAAAAAGAAGGCTTTTTGTCATAGGAAATGAAATCAGCCCTCAACAACATAAACTGTGAAAAAAAAAATTCTAAGCCCCGGGGTCACAATTTCAGCAAAAATCCGAAATTCTCCAGTTCACTCAAAAATGGTGCCAAACTCTTGCAAATTATCCCCTGAAAGGTTTGGCGGTGGAAACAGAAGGCTTTTTGTCATAGGAAATAAAATCAGCCCTCGAGAACTTTACTTGTGAAATAAAAATTTTCTAAGCCCCGGGGTCACAGTTTCAGCAAAAATCTGAAATTCTCCAGTTCACTCAAAAATGGTGCCAAACTCTTGCAAATTATCCCCTGAAAGGTTTGGCGGTGGAAACAGAAGGCTTTTTGTCATAGGAAATGAAATCAGCCCTCGAAGACAAAACCTGTGAAAAAAATTTTTTCTAAAGCCCCGGGGTCACAATTTCAGCAAAAATCTGAAATTGTCCAATTCTCTCAAAAATGGTGCCAAACTGTTGCAAATTATCCCCTGAAAGGTTTGGTGGTGGAAACAGAAGGCTTTTTGTCATAGGAAATGAAATCAGCCCTCGAGAACTTTACCTGTGGGGAAAAAAAATTCTAAGCCCCGGGGTCACAATTTCAGCAAAAATCTGAAATTCTCCAATTCTCTCAAAAATGGTGCCAAAGTGTTGCAAATTCTCCCCTGAAAGGTTTGGCGGTGGAAACAGAAGGATTTTTATCATAGGAAATGAAATCAGCCCTCAACAACATAACCTGTGAAAAAAAAAATTCTAAGTCCCGGGGTCACAATTTCAGCAAAAATCCGAAATTCTCCAATTCTCTCAAAAAGGGTGCCAAACTCTTGCAAATTATCCCCTGATAGGTTTGGCGGTGGAAACAGAAGGCTTTTTGTCATAGGAAATGAAATCAGCCCTCGAGAACTTTACTTGTGAAAAAAAAAATTTCTAAGCCCCGGGGTCACAATTTCAGCAAAAATCTGAAATTCTCCCGTTCACTCAAAAATGGTGCCAAACTCTTGCAAATTATCCCCTGAAAGGTTTGGCGGTGGAGACAGAAGGCTTTTTGTCATAGGAAATGAAATCAGCCCTCGAAGACAAAACCTGTGGAAAAAAATTTCTAAGCCCCGGGGTCACAATTTCAGCAAAAATCCGAAATTCTCCAATTCTATCAAAAATGGTGCCAAAGTGTTGCAAATTCTCCCCTGAAAGGTTTGGCGGTGGAAACAGAAGGATTTTTATCATAGGAAATGAAATCAGCCCTCAACAACATAACCTGTGAAAAAAAAATTCTAAGCCCCGGGGTCACAATTTCAGCAAAAATCTGAAATTCTCGAATTCTCTCAAAAATGGTGCCAAACTCTTGCAAATTCTCCCCTGAAAGGTTTGGCGGTGGAAACAGAAGGCTTTTTGTCATAGGAAATGAAATCAGCCCTCAAAGACAAAACCTGTGTAAAAAAAAATTTCTAAGCCCCGGGCTCACAATTTCAGCAAAAATCTGAAATTATCCAGTTCACTCAAAAATGGTGCCAAACTGTTGCAAATTATCCCCTGAAAGGTTTGGCGGTGGAAAACAGAAGGCTTTTTGTCATAGGAAATGAAATCAGCCCTCGAAGACAAAACCTGTGAAAAAAATTTTTTCTAAGCCCTGGGGTCACACTTTCAGCAAAAATCTGAAATTCTCCAATTCACTCAAAAATGGTGCCAAACTGTAGCAAATTATCCCCTGAAAGGTTTGGTGGTGGAAACAGAAGGCTTTTTGTCATAGGAAATGAAATCAGCCCTCGAGAACTTTACTTGTGAAAAAAAAAATTTCTAAGCCCCGGGGTCACAATTTCAGCAAAAATCCGAAATTCTCCAATTCTCTCAAAAATGGTGCCAAACTCTTGCAAATTATCCCCTGAAAAGTTTGGCTGTGGAAACAGAAGGCTTTTTGTCATAGGAAATGAAATCAGCCCTCGAGAACTTTACTTGTGAAAAAAAAATTTTCTAAGCCACGGGGGTCACAATTTCAGCAAAAATCTGAAATTCTCCCGTTCACTCAAAAATGGTGCCAAACTCTTGCAAATTATCCCCTGAAAGGTTTGGCGGTGGAAACAGAAGGCTTTTTGTCATAGGAAATGAAATCAGCCCTCAAAGACAAAACCTGTGTAAAAAAAAATTTTCTAAGCCCCGGGGTCACAATTTCAGCAAAAATCCGAAATTCTCCCATTGTCTCAAAAATGGTGCCAAACTCTGGCAAATTATCCCCTGAAAGGTTTGAAATTCTCGAATTCTCTCAAAAATGGTGCCAAACTCTTGCAAATTATCCCCTGAAAGGTTTGGTGGTGGAAACAGAAGGCTTTTTGTCATAGGAAATGAAATCAGCCCTCGAGGACAAAACCTGTGAAAAATAATTTCTAAGCCCCGGGGTCACAATTTCAGCAAAAATATGAAATTCTCCAGTTCACTCAAAAATGGGTCCAAACTGTTGCAAATTCTCCCCTGAAAGGTTTGGCGGTGGAAACAGAAGGCTTTTTATCATGGGAATTGTAATCTGCCCTCGAAGACAAAAGCTGTGTAAAAATTTTTTTCTAAGCCCCGGGGTCACACTTTCAGCAAAAATCCGAAATTCTCCAATTCTCTCAAAAATGGTGCCAAACTGTTGCAAATTCTCACCTGAAAGCTTTGGCGGTGGAAACAGAAGGATTTTTATCATAGGAAATGAAATCAGCCCTCAACAACATAACCTGTGAAAAAAAAATTCTAAGACCCGGGGTCACAATTTCAGCAAAAATCTGAAATTCTCCAATTCTCTCAAAAATGGTGCCAAACTGTTGCAAATTATCCCCTGAAAGGTTTGGTGGTGGAAACAGAAGGATTTTTATCATAGGAAATGAAATCAGCCCTCAACAATATAACCTGTGAAAAAAAAAATTCTAAGCCCCGGGGTCACAATTTCAGCAAAAATCTGAAATTCTCCAATTCTCTCAAAAATGGTGCCAAACTCTTGCAAATTATCCCCTGAAAAGTTTGGCGGTGGAAACAGAAGGCTTTTTGTCATATGAAATGAAATCAGCCCTCGAGAACTTTACTTGTGAAAAAAAAAATTTCTAAGCCCCGGGGTCACAATTTCAGCAAAAATCTGAAATTCTCGAATTCTCTCAAAAATGGTGCCAAACTCTTGCAAATTATCCCCTGAAAGGTTTGGTGGTGGAAACAGAAGGCTTTTTGTCATAGGAAATGAAATCAGCCCTCGAGGACAAAACCTGTGAAAAATAATTTCTAAGCCCCGGGGTCACAATTTCAGCAAAAATCCGAAATTCTCCAATTCTATCAAAAATGATGCCAAACTGTTGCAAATTCTCCCCTAAAAGGTTTGGCGGTGGAAACAGAAGGCTTTTTATCATGGGAATTGTAATCAGCCCTCAAAGACAAAACCTGTGTAAAAAAAAATTTCTAAGCCCCGGAGTCACAATTTCAGCAAAAATCTGAAATTCTCCAATTCTCTCAAAAATGGTGCCAAACTGTTGCAAATTCTCCCCTGAAAGGTTTGGCGGTGGAAAAAGAAGGCTTTTTATCATAGGAAATGAAATCAGCCCTCAACAACATAACCTGTGAAAAAAAAATTTTCTAAGCCCCGGGGTCACAATTTCAGCAAAAATCTGAAATTCTCCAGTTCTCTCAAAAATGGTGCCAAACTCTTGCAAATTCTCCCCTGAAAGGTTTGGCGGTGGAAAAAGAAGGCTTTTTGTCATAGGAAATGAAATCAGCCCTCAACAACATAAACTGTGAAAAAAAAAATTCTAAGCCCCGGGGTCACAATTTCAGCAAAAATCTGAAATTCTCCCGTTCACTCAAAAATGGTGCCAAACTCTTGCAAATTATCCCCTGAAAGGTTTGGCGGTGGAAACAGAAGGCTTTTTTTCATAGGAAATGAAATCAGCCCTCGAAGACAAAACCTGTGAAAAAAAATTTTTCTAAGCCCCGGGGTCACAATTTCAGCAAAAATCTGAAATTCTCCAATTCTCTCAAAAATGGTGCCAAACTGTTGCAAATTATCCCCTGAAAGGTTTGGTGGTGGAAACAGAAGGCTTTTTGTCATAGGAAATGAAATCAGCCCTCGAGAACTTTACCTGTGAAAAAAAAAAATTCTAAGCCCCGGGGTCACAATTTCAGCAAAAATCTGAAATTCTCCAATTCTCTCAAAAATGGTGCCAAAGTGTTGCAAATTCTCCCCTGAAAGGTTTGGCTGTGGAAACAGAAGGATTTTTATCATAGGAAATGAAATCAGCCCTCAACAACATAACCTGTGAAAAAAAAAATTCTAAGCCCCGGGGTCACAATTTCAGCAAAAATCCGAAATTCTCCAATTCTCTCAAAAATGGTGCCAAACTCTTGCAAATTATCCCCTGAAAGGTTTGGCGGTGGAAACAGAAGGCTTTTTATCATGGGAATTGTAATCTGCCCTCGAAGACAAAAGCTGTGTAAAAAAAATTTTCTAAGCCCCGGGGTCACAATTTCAGCAAAAATCCGAAATTCTCCAATTCTCTCAAAAATGGTGCCAAACTCTTGCAAATTATCCCCTGAAAGGTTTGGCGGTGGAAACAGAAGGCCTTTTGTCATAGGAAATGAAATCAGCCCTCGAGAACTTTACTTGCGAAAAAAAAATTTTCTAAGCCCCGGGGTCACAATTTCAGCAAAAATCTGAAATTCTACCGTTCACTCAAAAATGGTGCCAAACTCTTACAAATTATCCCCTGAAAGGTTTGGCGGTGGAAACAGAAGGCTTTTTGTCATAGGAAATGAAATCAGCCCTCGAAGACAAAACCTGTGGAAAAAAATTTCTAAGCCCCGGGGTCACAATTTCAGCAAAAATCCGAAATTCTCCAATTCTATCAAAAATGGTGCCAAACTGTTGCAAATTCTCCCCTAAAAGATTTGGCGGTGGAAACAGAAGGCTTTTTATCATGGGAATTGTAATCAGCCCTCAAAGACAAAACCTGTGTAAAAAAAAATTTTCTAAGCCCCGGGGTCACAATTTCAGCAAAAATCCGAAATTCTCCCATTCTCTGAAAAATGGTGCCAAACTCTTGCAAATTATCCCCTGAAAAGTTTGGCGGTGGAAACAGAAGGCTTTTTGTCATAGGAAATAAAATCAGCCCTCGAGAACTTTACTTGTGAAATAAAAATTTTCTAAGCCCCGGGGTCACAGTTTCAGCAAAAATATGAAATTCTCCAGTTCACTCAAAAATGGTGCCAAACTCTTGCAAATTATCCCCTGAAAGGTTTGGCGGTGGAAACAGAAGGCTTTTTGTCATAGGAAATGAAATCAGCCCTCGAAGACAAAACCTGTGAAAAAATTTTTTTCTAAGCCCCGGGGTCACAATTTCAGCAAAAATCTGAAATTGTCCAATTCTCTCAAAAATGGTGCCAAACTGTTGCAAATTATCCCCTGAAAGGTTTGGTGGTGGAAACAGAAGGCTTTTTGTCATAGGAAATGAAATCAGCCCTCGAGAACTTTACCTGTGAAAAAAAAAATTCTAAGCCCCGGGGTCACAATTTCAGCAAAAATCTGAAATTCTCCAATTCTCTCAAAAATGGTGCCAAAGTGTTGCAAATTCTCCCCTGAAAGGTTTGGCGGTGGAAACAGAAGGATTTTTATCATAGGAAATGAAATCAGCCCTCAACAACATAACCTGTGAAAAAAAAAATTCTAAGCCCCGGGGTCACAATTTCAGCAAAAATCCGAAATTCTCCAATTCTCTCAAAAATGGTGCCAAACTCTTGCAAATTATCCCCTGATAGGTTTGGCAGTGGAAACAGAAGGCTTTTTGTCATAGGAAATGAAATCAGCCCTCGAGAACTTTACTTGTGAAAAAAAATTTTTCTAAGCCCCGGGGTCACAATTTCAGCAAAAATCTGAAATTCTCCCGTTCACTCAAAAATGGTGCCAAACTCTTGCAAATTATCCCCTGAAAGGTTTGGCGGTGGAGACAGAAGGCTTTTTGTCATAGGAAATGAAATCAGC
>NW_028118650.1:0-27334 GCF_965113315.1 Podarcis vaucheri | reverse complement strand
AATCTTCTAATGAACTACCACAAGGAGACTGTATGTTTGGAATGAAGGGGGGGTGGAGGAAAAAACTCTTCCCCCCCCCCCCGCATGATGTGACATAAATAACCCTTCACCCCAGATAGAAACAAGATCGTTGCGTTTTTATGAATCACAGGCAGGATTTTAAGAACTATGTGGGATGGATTAAAACAGGAAAGAAGACTGGAGAATGGTGAGAAAAGTGGAAAATTCTTATGACGCAGTTAAAATATGGCGTCTCGCTAAGACAGGCTTGTCGGAGGAAGAAGGACTGGGGGAGGAGAATCAGGACTGTTCGAACGAGAAGGAATGTTGGAATGCAAGTTTGACCTGACAGAGCCCCCAGACTCATTTGATTTATTTGAAAATAAAGGACAGATCGGAGACTAATCGTGTGTAAGGAAGCGTTGTACAGAGGCTGTCCCTGATCGATATGATTTTTGGAAGAGTACAAAAACCCACATAGAATACCAGCTTTCAACCTGCTTGTGAAAATCATCAGAGATCGCAAAGAAAGGAATTTATGATAACAACAAGAAGAGAAAGGAAGTAATAAAGGACTATCCGGATCAAACTGGACAGAACTGTCTAATGAAAGCAGTAAGATAAGTGATGCTGTTTTGGACTCGAGCCGAGCTTGATGTATGGGCACCCCCAACAAAATTTAAAATTTGGCTGTATAATTTGGAACTAATGTGATATGATAATGTGATGTGATTGGCCTGTTAATAAAAATTATTAAAAAAACAACAACAGACTGACTCAGGAAATCCAACTCATAATTCAAAGAAGTGCCTGAAATGGATGCACACCCCTACTATAGTCTCCAACCTCCAGTTTCAGAAGCACAGTCCATCTCAATACCAGCTGAGCTTGAGAAGTAGCAAGAGATGGAGAGAGCTATTGGCCACAGTTCCTGTTATGAGCTTCCCAAAGACATCTGGTTGGCCACTGTGAGAATAGGATATGAGACCAGATGGGCCTTTGGCCTGACCCAACAGAGCTCTTCTTGTGTTCTTAAAAACTTGTCAGAAACTGGGGCAAAAGGGGGCCGTATCAAGAAGTAAGAGATCTAGATTTCTTCTGCCCTCTTGGCAATTCAGAACTGCACTGAGCACCAGCATTCCTTCTACCCAATGCTCAACCGTCAAGAGTGTGGTGAGACGTTCACTGTTGAAGAATCAACACAAATTTGTACTCAGAGGGAAATGGTTTCGGTCCTTGCCTCCTTGCCAGATCTTTTCATAACACTGGCTTCCGGCTTTCTTCCAAGATTTCATTTTTTAGGAAAACAAATAAATAAATAACAGTGGCTTGAGTAACATGATTTTGCTGCTAACCAGGACGCGTCTGAATTGCATTAAGCACTACAACTTTTCCAGACCAAAGGGGGATAAAGTGATAAAGAAAAGAATGGCTTTTTTTGGTCATTTTAAAATAGAATTGGAGACCCAGCAAACATTTCTAGAGTTCATGGCAGTTGGCAGCTAGCAGGATTGCCAGATGGACTTTATTTTTAAGAGGTACCTGCTGTTTAAAAGGATTCTTTCTTAATTCCGAGAAAGGCATCACAGATATAATGTATGCTTCTGGTTTTCAGACACAACACCGAAGTGTTTCTTATTAGTGAAGTGTTTCTTATTAGTCTTTGACAGTCCACATGTGCACTGGAATGACTTGTGATCAAGATGCAGGCAGATCCTTGCTTTCTCTCAAGAACTACCCCTAGCAAAAGCATAGCACAGAAGGTTTACCCAAAGGCTCAACAGATCCCATTGAAACCTCCTTTTCCAATGGCACATGCACACACACGACAGCAGGCCATGACAGAGAGTGAGAAGCCTGTCAGAGAGTCATAGAACTGTAGGGTTGGAAGGGACCCCAAGCGTCACATAATCCAACTGCCTGCAATGCAGGAATCACAACTAAAGCATCCCTGACTGTTTTTTTAAAAAATCCAGTGAAGGAAAGCGCACCACTAGCAGACTCTCCAAGTGTTCCTATTTTCCAGGGACAGTCCCTGATTCACAGAAGCCATCCTGGTTTCTGATTCGATCCCAGAATATCCCACTTTTCCTTAGGAAATCCCTTGGACGGTTTGGAGTTATGCAACCCTCAAGTCAAGGAGATACAACCTTTAGAAGACATTTGAAGGCAGCCCTGTATAGGGAAGGGTTTTTTTAATGTTTAATGTTTTATTATGTTTTTACATATGTTGGAAGCTGCCCAGAGTAACTGGGGCAACCCAGTCAGATGGGCGGTGTATAAATAATAAAATTATTGCTAAAATAAAAAAAATCATTCCAGTAGCACCTTAAAGACCAACTAAGTTAGTTCTTGGTATGAGCTTTCGTGTGCATGCACACTTCTTCAGATAATAATAATTATTGTTATTATCATGGAATAGTGTGTCCCTATTTTCAGTGAAGAAATATTGGAGGATGTGCTCTAGTTCCGAGGTAGGCCATTCCACTGTCAACTGTCTCTTATTTTGTTAGCTTGTTCCTCATTATGGGAGGCAAATTATTCCATTTTTATTTTTGTTCTAGCTTTATAGCTAAATAGCAGTGCTGTAAAAAAGAAGGTGGGAACTAATGGAAAGAAATCACTCGTTTAAGCAATACGCCCATGTGCAACAAACTCTGGCTAATTAAAGTGAAATTAAACACTAATCCCTACAGTGAAGCAATACAATGAGCTAAATCTCCAAAAGGGAAGTTTTCAATTGGCACTGAAAAGGAGCTTTGCTTGACTGAACCTTATTTGTGAATAGGCCAAGGATTTTGGCCAAGGGGAAAAAGTGTTACTGGACAATAGTGTCCCTGCTTTTCTGTACAAAGTTATGCTCAAAGCAGATCACCAGGACAGCAAGATATAAAAAAGACAGCACGTTATGTTGACTGTTTGCACATGTCCTTCTAATTCCATTTCTAGCAAATTGCAAAAACGCCTCAGTAGCACTCAATGAGTGTGTGGAGGCTCACATATTAGGAATGTGCACTGATCACATTCCTGGCAGTTTATAAAACAGGTTGTCTCAATCTGAGGCACTTCATAATTTGCCAAATTTAGCTCATGATCTGTCTGAGTAGGAAGTTTAAAAATTACCATATTTTTCACTCTATAAGACACACCAGACCACAAGACGCACCTAGTTTTTGGAGGAGGAAAACAAGAAAAAAAATATTCTGAATCTCAGAAGCCAGAACAGCAAGAGGGGGCGCTGTGCAGTGAAAGCAGCAATCCCTCTTGCTGTTCTGGCTTCTGTGATAGCTGCGCAGCCTGCATTCGCTCCATAAGACGCACACACATTTCCCCTTACTTTTTAGGAGGGAAAAGTGAGTCTTATAGAGCAAACAATACGGTACTTTTTCCCTGATGACAGAAGTAGATGAAATTTGCAGACATACTATCCCCTGCAGAGTGGATAAAGCCTGTTGAATGATAGACGAACAGGTCCAGGGGCTTCTGTGTTTTCTAGGTCAACTCTGATTACAAATTTGACCTCTTAGCCACCTCTCGGGTGGGGCACCATTGCTATTCTACGAGAATGAGGGACGTGTTCATTTTTCTAGAACAATAGCTCTGACCTCCCACAACACAGATAGCTGAGCTGGTTTCTGCAAGAATCTGAGAGTGCTGTTTCCTGCGACCTCTTTCCAAAAGGAACCAAACCCTGAAACCTATCATCACTCAGAGAAATGTGGCAAGTATAAGAGATACAAAGGAACTATTAACTAAGAGGACTACACATCTTCCGATTCTGAAATTCATTCTAGAAATTCTCCCAGTGAACAGTGCAGAACAGAAACAATAAAAGTAGAAAGCAAGGGAAATCCCCTCTACCCTTCATAAATGTTTTTAGCGTCTGGATCTGCTCAAAATCGCAATTCCATTAAGGTAATAATGTTGCCAAGTCAAACCCCAGAGTAGCCAATGTGGTGCCTTTGGGTGTTGTTGGGGCTCCAACTCTCACCAGCCCCATTCTACATGGCCAAGGGTCAGCTGCAGTCCAGCAATATCTGGAGAGCACTGCATTGACTACGCCTGCAAGGAGCAGGGAGATGAAATACAGGAAAAGATCACTATACTGAATGAATGAAGCAGGTGATAGCTCCAAATTAACAACTGTGGGATTCTGTTTGCTTAGCTATCTTCATTTGGCCTCAAGGCCAACAGTAATCAGGAGTCATTATGCACAACCTCTAATATAAGCCATTTCCTCCAGCGAGCATCCAAAGCACCTTTTGCTCAGGCCTTTCCCTTTTCTTCTCTTGCAGGAATGAAAACATGTTTTGATGCCACCCTAATTAAAAAATCTCTTTCTTCGGGGCCTTTCAGATGGTTGTTGATTACTTTGACTTAATGCCCAGTGTTGTAAAATAAGCCTTCAGGTTCTGTATGTTGAGCAATCGGTCTGAAAGGAGATTGCTCTTCCAGAGTGTCGTTTTCCTGTGTGTCTGTTGGGCTATGGCAAGGGTGTTCCATGTTGCGAAGCTATGTGTGGCCTTAGGGAGGGAAAACCCACATTTGCAAATCACAGTGAAGAATTACCCGCTATCACCTTTGGAATCTTATTTATGAGATGAAATGTGAGACGTTCTGAGCCGGAACAAAGCTGCAATAAACCACTGTAGCCTTTGAACTGTTTGCCAAAGGATTAAAGGGTTTGAGGAGGTTTATAACTACACTATTAAACTTTACTGGGAACATCAGCTTTGAATGAAACTCAGAAAAGGTGAAAACAGTGGTGGGAAGGTTTGTCTAGGTAAAATATGTTGCCTACTTGTGAAAGACACTTGTGGTATGTGGGAAAGGGCAGCACCAGAGAGTACCCAATGTGATGTCATCCAGATGTTGCAGACTACAACTACAACCAGCCCCAACCAAAATGGTCAATGGCCAGGGATGAGGAGGGAAGGGCCTTTTCAACACTGGCTCTGGCCTGGTGGAATGCTCTGTCTCATGAGACCAGGGCCCTGCAGGATCTGATTTCTTTCCGCAGGGCCTGTGAGACAGAGTTGTTCCGCATGGCCTTCGGCTTGGAATCAATTTAATTCCCTCCCTCATCTTCTTTTTTCCTTTCCCCTCCTGTTGATGGGCGTAAAGCCGAATAAACATTTTGAATTTTGAATTTCCCCTCCTGTGATGGAACTCCTATTTGGGGACTTCCCTGGCTTTTTTTTCTGGCCCATGTAGGACCAGTCTGGAAAGTTAGCCTTGGTGAAGACTGGACGTTTTCATCCCCAAAAAAGTTTTTGATTTGAGTTTCCATTGAAATGAGGCTGTATTTTAATGTTTTAATGTTGTATTTTAATCTTGTTTTTAAGTTGTATTTCAATTAATTTGTTTTTATATCGGGTGTTAGCCGTCCTGAGCCCGGTCTTGGCTGGGGAGGGCGGGGTATAAATTATTATTATTATTATTATTATTATTATTATTATTGCCTTTTTGGCAGCTGCTCTACACGAATCAGCTGAGAAGCTTGGGCTGTGTGCCTGTGTGGGTGCATCCTGCTAAAGTGAGAAGTGCCCACACTTACTTTTGGACATACCCGCCACCAGCATGTGGTCCCTGGCTGTCAGACCTCAGGGAATCTGAAACCCCCACAGTAGACTGCCAGGAAGAGACAAACAGGGAGAATTCTTACCAATGTCTTTTATTCAATATTCACAGAGAGAAGCTAAAAAATGCTGCCTCTAGGAGTAATGGCGATGCTCCGAGTGAAACCCCACCCCCTCCGTCTCTCCCATTATACATCATCCCTATGGTGGCTGACCTGTGCCTTCTGTCTCTGAGCTCTCTGCTCTCCTACTTTCAATGCCCACCGGGTTCTGGGAGAAGGGGGATCTGGAATGCTTTCTGAAGACACTGAGTCTGTCAGCTATCTGTCCCCTGATGCTTCTTCTTCTTGTTCCTCTTCCATTATTTCCCAGCTTTCCCTCTCATCTGCCTCTGAGCTATGACCCCCCACAAACCACTGTTGTAAATCGATACTGCCCTCCTCTTCTCTGGAAAGGTCAGGCAGGGGAGGCGGTTCCCACCATTCCTCCTCTGTCCAGTCCCTGACACTGGAGGGATTACCAAGGGGGAATGTGACCCTCAGACTAAAAAGGTTAGCCGCCCCAGTATGTACAATTGCAGCCTATATCACATGTCCTCAAGAAATGCTTGACCTGGCCTTGACGTTTCTGGAAGAGCAATCTACAGAGAAGGAAGTGCGAGGAACCATCGAGCGAGTTATATTTGGGATTTTGCAGCTGATGGTCTTTCTAAAACTGTTTCCTGCCCATTGCTCCCAATGGGAGGGAAATAAATTGTGCCAGCTCCAGACCTGGGGGCAGAAGGGAGTCAGGGGGATGGGAAGGCTTTGGACCAGGCAGATCTGCACAGCATCACCTTGCACACAACTGGCATGGCTCAAGCCCATGACCCTCCTTTTGATACCTGACTTTGGTGTTCCAACATCATAAGATCAGGGCAAATGCTCATCATAGTCCAGATGCCTGTATGAAGCTCGCAAGCAGGACCTGAGTGCAACAGCTCTCTCCTCTTGTGCTCCCCAGAAACAATTATTATTATTATTATTATTATTATTATTATTATTATTACAGTGGTGCCCCGCAAGACGAATGCCTCGCAAGACGGAAAACCCGCTAGACGAAAGGGTTTTCCGTTTTTGAGCTGCTTCGCAAGACGAATTTCCCTATGGGCTTGCTTCGCAAGACGAAAACGTCTTGAGAGTGTTCCGATTTTTCTCCGCTCCCCCCCCTTTTTCTAAGCCGCTAAGCCGCTAAGCCTTTAATAGCCGCTAAACCGCTAATAGCGCTAATCCACTAAGCTGCTAATAGGGTTGCTTCGCAAGATGAAAAAACCGCTAGACGAAGAGACTCGCGGAACGGATTATTTTCGTCTTGCGAAGCACCACTGTACCCCGCCTTCCCCAGCCAAGGCCAGGCTCAGGGCGGCTAATAAGCAATAACAAGTTGAATGAATACAACTTAAAAACAAGATTAAAAATACAACATTAAAATATTGAAACAAAAATATTAAACTAGTATTCAGAGACATACTGACACTGGACACAGCCATCAGGGCAAATGATGGTGGTTTTATCCTGTGGTTTTAATAATAACTTGCAAGAATGTCAGAAGAGCCTGGCTGAATCTGACCGAAGTCCCATCGTACTCCAGCATCGTGTGGGTCAACCCAGTGGAAAACTGAATCAATAAAAGACCACATAAAATGGCAATTGGGCCATCTTGAAGAAATTATTTAGCTTTCCGTTCGTTTGCTCAGCAAAAATCCAAAGGGCTTTTTAAAAAATGATGCAAATAATTATTTTAATTTATTCCTCATTTTTTCCTACACTCAGCAAATGTCCACAAGGATATGATTTTTAAAAAACCAAACAAACATCTTTTCAGTTATTCTTTTTTCAAAGCGCCATCATAGTGGCTGGTACAAATTAATGGTTCACTTATTTGTAAGACATAATAATATATCATGTGCAATCAAACCCTTTCTCTGACTCATTGGGACATTGCCTTCTTTTTCCTTTCAAAGCCTTTGCACCTTTAAAGGCTGAAACACAGTTGTTGTTGTTGTTGTTGTTGTTGTTGTTTAGTCGTTTAGTCGTGTCTGACTCTTCGTGACCCCATGGACCAGAGCACGCCAGGCACTCCTGTCTTCCACTGCCTCCCGCAGTTTGGTCAAACTCATGCTGGTAGCTTCGAGAACACTGTCCAACCATCTCGTCCTCTGTCGTCCCCTTCTCCTTGTGCCCTCCATCTTTCCCAACCTCAGGGTCTTTTCCAGGGAGTCTTCTCTTCTCATGAGGTGGCCAAAGTATTGGAGCCTCAGCTTCAGGATCTGTCCTTCCAGTGAGCACTCAGGGCTGATTTCCTTAAGAATGGGTAGGTTTGATCTTCTTGCAGTCCATGGGACTCTCAAGAGTCTCCTCCAGCACCATAATTCAAAAGCATCAATTCTTTGGCGATCAGCCTTCTTTATGGTCCAGCAATTTCCCTTCACTCCATCTCTGTGCTGGGAAAGCTGCTCCTACTGCATTCCAGCCTGCAGGCAACTTTTGGGAGCCCAGCTCCCTTGGTCTGCCTGGGAATGTAAAAATGCCCACTGCTGAGTCATTCCTTCAGAGGTTGGCATTCTAACCCAGCTATGGATAGAGGTCTGCAGAATTTGGAAGAAGAAGCCATGTACACAATCAGGTGATGCTATTCACCTCTACAAAAGGAATAGGAGACTTTTAGCATTCCAGATGCTGTGGGACTCCAACTCCCATCAGCCCCAGCCAGAAGGAATTTCGGTTCCTCTCAGTTTCAAGAGCCAGTGTGGTGTAGTGGTTAAGAGTGGTAGTCTTGGAATCTGGGGAACCGGGTTCGCGTCTCCGCTCCTCCACATGCAGCTGCTGGGTGACCTTGGGCTAGTTACACTTCTCTGAAGTCTCTCAGCCCCACTCACCTCACAGAGTGTTTGTTGTGGGGGAGGAAGGGAAAGGAGAATGTTAGCCGCTTTGAGACTCCTTAGGGTAGTGATAAAGCAGGATATCAAATTCAAACTCTTCTTCTTCTTCTTCTTCTTCTTCTTCTTCTTCTTCTTCTTCTTCTTCAACTCAGCTCTCTGTATTTCCACAGCAGTCTGAAATTTTACATCATTTATTAAAATCCTCGTGAAAATTCGTCTACAGTAAGCATCCATGCGAATTTATATTTCAGTGCAGCTTTAAGTAACATACATGTTTTTTGAGCACTTTTCTACACGTTTAATGTGATTTTCACCAATATATGCATCTGTATGCACATATCCCCCTACTACATGCATATATTTTTTTGCACATATGGTTTGGTTGGAAAAGTGTATCACAAAATTTAGAGAAGTGTGAATTTCACATACAGTGGTACCTCAGGTTACATACACTTCAGGTTACATACGCTTCAGGTTACAGACTCCGCTAAACCAGAAATATTACCTCGGGTTAAGAACTTTGCTTCAGGATGAGAACAGAAATCGTGCTCCAGCGGCACGGCGGCAGCAGGAGGCCCCATTAGCTAAAGTGGTGCTTCAGGTTAAGAACAGTTTCAGGTTAAGAACAGACCTCCAGAACGAATTAAGTACGTAACCAGAGGTACCACTGTATTCCTTTGAAAAGTGTAAATCAGGCAGTTTCTTGTTAAAATGTGAACAAAATCTGATTTATCCACCATCCCTACTGGCTGGCATGGCCAGGGGTCAAAGGTGATGGGAACTCTAGTCCAACAACATTTGGAGTTCTACGGGTTACCTATCCTTGGTTTGCTGTCTACGTGACTTGGGACCTGGGTTTCTGAAATAGAGCTTGCCCAAGACATCTTGCTTTCTTCGGCAAACAATAAGGCACCCTCCCACTCCCACCCGTCTACAGAAAAAAGATAATCTGAATCAACCTTAAACGAACTTGAATCAGGAAGGGGCTTGCATCAAAAGTCATGCTAAAATGAAATGGGGAAAATCATTTAAGTTAGAGTTTCAATGGGAAGCTGCTGAACTGAGCAGGATTTAATACCTACTCTTTGGCTGATGCATGATGGGTTAAATTCCGCTGCTTTGGCTGTTCCCTCTTAGAAGATTCAACCCTAAATTGTTTCAGTGCCTTCTGTGTACCTCCACTATTTTTCACTTTTCGCTCTGGAAACAGTGCCCGAATAGAGTTTTGAAAACAAATATTCTTCTCCAGTTGAGAACCAAGGCGTTACCACAGATATGCACCACAATCCCAAAGGGCGATTTTTATCATCATTTATTTTTCTTCCTTTCCCCGTCTCCCACTCTAAAAACACGATAATAATGCATGGGCTGAGTATACATTTAATTATTTTCAGTGGACCAAAGAAAAAAGCTGCACAATCCCTGGGAATGTACTTATAAAGCTTGATAGTTATGAAGATAGCAGCAACTTCATGGCAAAACCCTGCAAAAAGTCAGGCAGATATATGTGGTCCTACTTAAATAAACCTCAGAGCCTCTGTTGAAATACTAATGTTTTTTTCAGGGCTACTGATTTGCCTGAAAAACAGTGCCTGAGGTCCAGCAAGAAATGCAACCATGGAAGAAATTCAAGAACTACAGATTCTTGGCCAGCAGCTGCTTAAGCTTAGTGCTTCCATCTCCTCCAATCAACACCCTGATTTCACTTCCATAAAGCAAACAGGCATGTGTTATTGGCAGAGGATCATGTGTTAGACTGAAAAATACATTGTTCCACATGATAAATCTTTGTTATTATTTTAGAGGCACATCCAGCTAGGTTGTCCTGTTCATGCATGGACTTCTGCTTGCATAACCGAAATTCCCTTCTCTCTATTCTCCCTGTGCTCCACCCCACTCTGCAAAATTTACTCCAAAGAGTTAGGGGAACCCCCAGAACAGATCTGGGGCATGTGGAGAAGGGGGGAGTTCCACTGAAGAAGCAGAAGCACAAACAGGTCTACTTCGTTGGATACAACCCATTATCATCATCATTACTAAAACAGTAATAACTGAATATCTTAGTTGCTTGCTACATGAGGAATCTCTAAGCAATTCACTAAATTTTAACAGCAGGAAGCATTAAATAAAATCTGAGAAAAGAACAAATACAACACATTTAAAGCCATAGAATAATCATAGGACAGACCCAATGAAATAGCAACAAAAACCTCAGCAGCAAAAGCATATCATCAATTAACAACATAATCACTGACTGCCTGGGAGGAGATGAGTTTTTAACCTGGGATGGAGCGGAAATGGTGTTATTGATGTCATCAAGAGGATCTTACTGAGGAGAATGTTCTACAAGCAGGGAGCCACAACTGAAAAGGCCCTCTCCTTTGTCTTCTCCATCTCAACCTTCCTCAGAGAGGGCACCTGGAGGAGACCTTCAGATCAAAATTTACAGGTGCGTTCACATTGTGAAGGGTGCTCTGAAATATCTTGGAGTCCCAAGCCATAAAAGTATTGTAGACTAATGTCAACACTTTGTGTTACTTTCAGAAGGTAGTGCTCCTCTCTGAATGTGTTCATGTGGAATACTGCACATTCTTCAGACTGGAGTGCAGCTTCTTGGCCAGGGATGGTGAAAGCTGTACTTCAGCAACATCTGGAGGACCAAAGCTTCACCACACCTGAGTTGGGACACTGCCTCTCTTCACATAAACTCACTCACTCATTGAGGTCTAGTCAACAGATACTGTCAGATACTGGGAGTAGCTCTTTCAAGAGAAGGATGCTTTACTGGTCCTCTCAGGAGGTAGAGACACCTGCCCTGTCACCATGAAGATGAGCCAAAAGAGAAGGGAACAAAGGATTCTGACTACTAGATATAGTGAGACATTGCAGAAACACTTACTGCCCTAAATATGCCTGCCCCGTTCCTAGATATAGGGATGTGCAAAGGGATGTGTCGGTGTTAGATCAACATCTAACATCTAACCATGCTCTGGTTATCTCCCACTTGGACTACTGCAATGCGCTCTACGTGCGGCTACCTTTGAAGGTAACCCGGAAACTACAACTAATCCAGAATGCAGCAGCCAGACTGGTGACTGGGAGCAGCCGCTGAGACCATATAACACCGGTCTTGAAAGACCTACACTGGCTCCCAGTACGTTTCCGAGCACAATTCAAAGTGTTGGTGCTGACCTTTAAAGCCCTAAACGGCCTCGGTCCAGTATATCTGAAGGAGCGTCTCCACCCCCATCGTTCTACCTGGACACTGAGGTCCAGCACCGAGGGCCTTCTGGCGGCTCCCTCACTGCCAGAAGCCAAGTTACTGGGTACCAGGCAGAGGGCCTTCTCGGTAGTGGCGCCCTCCCTGTGGAATGCCCTCCTACCAGATCTCAAAGAGAACAACAACTGCCAGACTTTTAGAAGACATCTGAAGGCAGCCCTGTTTAGGGAAGCTTTTAATGTTTGATGTATTATAGTATTTTAATATATATTTTTGGAAGCCGCCCAGAGTGGCTGGGGAGGCCCAGCCAGATGGGCAAGGTATAAATAATAAAATAATAATAATAATAATAATAATAATAATAATAATAATAATAATAATAATAATCTAAACTTTTGGCAGTTAGAGTATTTGTTTTTGTTGTAGCTGTATTTAGGCTTAACCATGTGTATTGCCAGAAGTGCCTTAAACCAGTGATCTGCATATGTACCTCGGGTTACAGATGCTTCAGGTTACAGACTCCGCTAACCCAGAAATAGTACCTCGGGTTAAGAACTTTGCTTCAGGGGGGGAAAAGAACTTTGCTTCAGGATGACAACAGAAATCATGCTCCGGCAGGAGGCCCCATTAGCTAAAGTGGTACCTCCGGTTAAGAAGGGACCTCCAGAACGAATTAAGTTCTTAACCTGAGGCACAAAGTCATTAAAGACTTTGGGAAGAATCGTTTTTCAAGACTTTGTTCTTCAGCAACTGGGAGCCATGACAGCACATAGCCTTGTGTTTTACCCCAGTAAACTTACGTAAAAGCACCTCAAAAGCACAGGGAGGGGAATCAAACCTTTTATTTTTTTAGAAGAAGAAGAAGAAGAGTTTGGATTTGATATCCCGCCTTTCACTCCCCTTCAGGAGTCTCAAAGCGGCTAACATTCTCCTTTCCCTTCCTCCCCCACAACAAACACTCTGTGAGGTGAGTGGGGCTGAGAGACTTCACAGAAGTGTGACTTGCCCAAGGTCACCCAGCAGCTGCATGTGGAGGAGCGGAGACACGAACCCGGTTTCCCAGATTACGTGACTACCGCTCTTAACCACTACACCACAATCCATCAAAATTAGGAGGCTCCTTGCACAAAAACCACTGGATCTTTGTGTCAGACAACTGGCAGACTTCATTTCGTTCCACCCTAAAGGGGCTAATATGCCTGACAATTCCAGCCAGTTCTGCCAAACAATTTTTTAAAAAAGGTATAGGCAGTTGTTGCTTTTCCTTTTGTAGTAAATGGGTCAGCCGTCCAAAATGAGGTGAGGCAACTCTTTGCCTCTGATCTGAGGTGAAGCATAATTGTCCAACCAAGGCAATCCCCTTCCAAGCCAATGAGGAAGATTCTGAGGTAAATATATTATTGTGTATTTGAATTATGGATGTTTATTTTAATGTTTGTGTGACTGGGTTTTGTTTGTATTTTATAAAACGTTATTACAAAGATTAAAATCATTGTGGAAGAAATTGCAGAAGAAGTACACACAGAAGGCCAAAAAAAACCACATGCATGGTGCCCTACACAAAAAAGTCAATTACAATTTAAAGTGTGCCCTATAGATTTCTAGGTGCCTTTGGTAACTAATACAGCTTAAGCAGAATATCAGATGATATGAGTGAAAATATATGTAATGCTAAAACTGAGCACATAACATGTACATTGAAACCATGATAAAATAGTGGGCAACTTAGCTTAAAACTGCAAAAAAAAAGAGAGAAACCAAAACAGACATGTTTGCCTATCCCTGGAAGTGATATATGCAGATGATAGGTCATCCCAGAAAACAAAGTCGCTGCTGCATTTTTTACTAGATGCACCTCCTTCTTTCGTTCCTTTTCCTCTATGATTAAACAATTCATCACTAGGCACAGCTTCTGAACTAACCTTAAAGGCAGCCCAGCACAGTGTCCTGCAAGAATCCGGTCTTGAGGTTACCAATTCAAGCACCACTGTAAGCTTTGTGAAGAGTTTGGTTGTCAACATTATTGACATCCATCTGTCTCAAGAGACAATGGAGTGTGCCTCCAAGGGTGAAGTCAAACTGCTGCATTAGCAGCATTAAAGTGACCTCCCCAGGGCACAAGCCTGGGAAGTGTGTATGGAGGTCCTGGGCTGCTCAGTCCACAAGACCCCTGCCTCACTGATTGTGGTGATCACTCAGGGTCCCCGGACGTTTCACCGTCTATTGATCCCTGTGCCACCACTTTATTTCTCACCGCCACCATCCAGGCCCTACCTGGTAAAATACTGAGTCCAGTCAGGGTTAAATTGGAACATAAGCTTCTGTTTATTTATTGCAGTTTAACAAGCGTGTGGTTTCATAAACGGTATCGGTCAATTACAATCATGGGTTGCCTATCCAGACCTATAACTTCCGCTACCTGCTCTCACTCACTAAACCACCTCTCAGATATTTACTTGTCTTCCTAGCTCCTAACTGTTCCTGACTCAGCTTATTTTGCTACACTAACTCAACCCACAAACTTTATCCCAATTCACTCCTACTCCACTCCTACTCCAACCAACCTCCCAACGAACTCCTCTCTTTGCCCCTCCCAGAGCTGGTTTTATACTCCCTCTGACTCCACCCCCCTGGGTCCTGATTGGGTAACCTGTTTAACTATTTCACCTCCAGCACTCTCATATGTTAACGTCACACTGATGTGGTCCAAAAGAAAGCAGAGCAATACGTTTGGCACTAACATGGCTGCAGTAGTTGCAGGAAGGAGGCATACAAGGTGCCATCTGTCTTAGGGACTCTACTCCAGATTTGTGTAGGCTTTACTCTTTAAAAAAAAAAATTATTACATTTTTTCCAGATAATGTGTAGGCTTTACTCTTTAGCCTTTCTTCTCCCGAAGATATCCTGCAAGGCAGAGGTTGTTTAGGATGTGAGTTTTCCTTCATTATCCTAGACGGGCTACGTTCTTGAAATAGTCAGGCTAGCCTTCTGGTAGCTTTGAAAAGACAGATAATTGTTTATTTCCTTGACATCTGATGGGAGAGCGTTCCACAGGGCGGGTGCCACTACTGAGAAGGCCCTCTGCCTGGATCCCCATAACCTCATTTCTCACAGTGAGGAAACTACCAGAAGGCCCTTGGAGGTAGACCTTCATGTCCGGGCTGAACGATGGGGCTGGAGACGCTCCTTCAGGTATCCTGGGCTGAGGCCATTTAGGGCTTTAAAGGTCAGCACCAACACTTTGAATTGTGCTCGGAAGTGTACTGGGAGCCAGTGTAGGTCTTTCAAGACCAGTGTTATATGGTCTCGGTGGCCACTCCCAGTCACCAGTCTAGCTGCCACATTCTGGATTAGTTGTAGTTTCTGAGTCACCATCAAAGGTAGCCCCATGTAGAGCACATTGCAGTAGTCCAAGTGGGAGATAACCAAGGCATGCACCACACTGGCGAGACAGTCTGCGGGCAGGTAGGGTCTGAGCCTACATACCAAATGGAGCTGGTAAACAGCTGCCCTGGACACAGAATTGACGTGCCCCTCCATGGACAGCTGTGAATCCAAAATGACTCCCGGATATCCTGTTCAGGACCAGGGAGTTTCCCACACCCACCCATCCCTTGTCCCCCAAGAACAGTACTTCTGTCTTGTCAAGGGTTTGAGAACCATCGGTGGCCTCACCTGGTTTAGCCAGCCAGTCAAAGTTGTTGTTTTTGGGTGCGGCCGCTGTTGCATGCTGACAGCTCCTAGGAGCCACACTCAGTGAGTTTGTAATACACCCTTACTACTTACATGGTGCTGAAATTTTGGTGCAAGTTGTAACTTACCATGTCTATGCTGTTTGGAGCATGAGTGAATTAGTAACAGCCTTAAGTTTTCTCTTAAACCAAAGCTTTTTGAGCCTTAGTATATTCTTTGTATACTTTGACACGAACACTGTCGACAGGGGAGACAATCATCTGTTGGGAAAGTTTAGGTGAGGCATGTGGGGGCCTAACCACTGTGTCGGGAATGCCTGTCGTTTTTAATACAGCAGTAATATTTTTGCAGTACCCATGATGTGTTTATAGTTTGTGTAATTCCCTTTGCAGAAATTCAAGGCCAAGCAAACCGGCTACAACGCTAACCGGAAAACATCAGTTAAACAAAGAATGCTTGTAAACAGAGAAGCTTTACAAGATGCTTAGAAAGCTGAGGTAATTTTAATCTGTTTTAGTATTTTAACTTTTGCATGTTTCAAAGTATGGTTCTGAATGTTTCTTGATTTTACTGTTTTGTAATCTGTTTAGAGAGTTTTTTCTACAGTCAACCAGAGTATAAATTTTATGAAATAAATTAAATAAGTAAGGGCCCTCTTCCAGGATATCTGCCTTATAATTTGCTAGTTGTGCAGCAGAACTTTAAAACATGAATCCAGTTATTAAATTTATCTCTTCCCCTAGGATCCAGCAGTCAGGCTTGGAAGATCTCCTCTCCAGCCCAAGAAACCTTCAAAGATGCATCTCTTTCTTCTATCACTTACTCAGCCTTGGTCGCTAGCCTATAGGTTAGCTGATCATCCAGCTGAGTCACATGATCCTCATGCAGATGAACTGCCCACATGACTCTCTCAAAGTAGGAACACCAAAAGCTGCCTTATACTCAGACTATTTGTCTATCTGTTCCAGTAAATTTGCGGAACAGCATAACAGATTTCAAACAGATGTCTTTCTCTGTTCTCCTTCTACCTTGCAATAAACACAAACTGTTCCAGCACATTTGGCAATATGAAACTCTAGTTTTAATTGCCTTATTTACAAGGCCTCTTCCACCTCCATCTTCACCGAAGGCCTCCCACCGATTCTACTCAACAGCTCACGACAAGAGTTTGCGTGAAAAATCCAACTGGTGTTCATATTTATTCTTGCCACCAATTACTATTTTGTTGCTTATTTTGTTAACTTGTTGTCCTGTGCAAAGTGTTTGGAGAGAGAGAGAGAGAGAGAGAGAGAGAGCTCATGCTCCCTTTGAAAAGCCAAAGTTATTGTCTTGTTATTGTCATTAAAAGCAGAAGAGCCAGTGAGATGTAGTGGGAAGAGTTTTGGTCATAAAAGAGGAAGATCTGAGTTGCCCAATATTTTAAACTTGTAGCTACCTGGAGGGCCATTCATAAGTGGGAGGGGAAAAATACGTTCTTCTCAGGAAAGACTATTCCTATTTCTGTGTTGACCATATCTTGACCCTGGAGGAGTAGACCCACAAACTCCTCTCCTCTAGGATAGGGTCAATTTTGGTACCTGACCATTTTCCCCTCACGGCTGTCTTTAGTTTGGATGACTTACGTCCCACCCCTTCATGCTGGAGACTCAAGCCCACTTTGCTGTCTAACACCTTGGTTGCAGAAAAGATACAGAAAGTGTCCGTAGACTTTCCCCCTCCTCCATGATACAAGAGAATACTCTTTGGTGCTATTGTAGGACACGTTTAAGACAGCGTTGGTGGGACGTTTTATTAGCAAAAGAGCTTGTTATTGTTTTTGTTTTTGTTAGGGAAGCAGTATGGGCCACATTCCTCCTAGATATAAAAGAACTAGAGATCAAACATAAGAGAACTACTATTCCCAGAAAGTTCCTGTGCAAATACGCTGAGCCTAAGGCATTAGATATTCCAAAAACTGCTAACTCTCTACAATACTTTAGCAAAGCTTTCTATGAATTGAGTGATAAGAATTCTAGAATTTTGGCCAATCTGTTGTGGAACAACTAACAGAAGCAGAAGTATCCGCCCTTAAGTTAAATAACAGGCTTCTGATAGACTTATTGATGATTGTTTTGTAATGTAGCTGTAATGTCCACTCATAACTTCACATAGCCCATTTCACAACTGTGGATGTCCTGCAAAATTTGCGAATTATCAGATTCATGTTACTACAACATACCAGTTTTGGGGGTTGGGAGCAATGCTGAGGTCGTGACCTCTCCTTGTTGCTGCATCCCCTTGATCTTAACAAGTCATAGTTCCCAACTGGGTTGAGAATACAAGACAGCAGGAACAAATCTCTCCCCAGTCCTCCCCACCCCCATCACATGCCTGCAAAGACTACAGTCAGCCAGCAGCTGCTTGAGGGGGAAAGGGATGGGTCTTTTAGATAGTTTATATTTCAAGGATTAGAAGCCCCTGGAATTCAGTTCTACCTCCCATCCAACTACCCAGTTTCTACTGCCTCCTGCCCTTTGCTTCCTTCATCTATTCAAACAAACTACAAATGCTTTCACCATGACTTCCAACAAGATTTTCAACACCCTTGCCTGTTCGAAACTCCTCAGTTCTCCCACAGAGAGTCGCTGCTTGGTCCCCCGCTATTAAACAACTCTTCTGCAGTCATTAGTTCTGATTTAAAAGCCAAGAGAGCATCTGTTCTTTTGCCTAGATATGTCAGAAATGCATAAGCCTATATACTAACCACAAATTTATTATCCAAGTGCCTTTCCCTGAGAGATCACAATCAGGAAGGAATTATGAGGAATATACCCTCTTCCTTTTGTTGCTAGTTATTTGCAAATTGTTTTCCAACATCTGAAACTGATGCCAAACTGTAGCTGCAGATGTGCCTATGCAATTTGGAAAGCTTCGACCAATTGGAAAGCTTTGACCAAGCGGCCTGTTTGCATGAGTGTATTGCTTCCTTGGTGCTAACCATCACTGCACAACATCAAGGCAATGCCTGGTCTCCTTTCTTGAAACTAGTCTTTGATCTGACAGTCCAGAGGACCATCATTTGTACGGCAAAAACCCTCAGGTGCCTGAAAACTGCAGCTCTAGTAGCTCACACTTCTTGTTGACCTCCATCTGTCTCGGGAGACTCACTCGCAGGATCATCACCTTGTCATGGTGAGTGGGCTTGCTCGTTCCTATGATCCTTGTGAGTGATGCTGTCGGGAGTTCCGTACTCCCAGTAGGGTCAGCCAAGGTCAAAGGGGAGGAGCAAGACAAAGCATGATCCAAGAAGTCCTCAACGGCAGAACTGGATGTTACAACAGCTGTGAAGGCGGATGAAGGCTGTAGCAGAGAAGAATCCAGCGGTGTAGCGTGGGTTGTCAGCACCCGGGGCAAGGCAAGTAATTTGCGCCCCCTAACCGGGGCAAGGCAAGTAATTTGCGCCCCCAACCCCTAACCTGCCGCGTCAGGTGATCTGAGGTGAGTTGCCCGGAGGAGGAGGAGGGCAGAGAGGCGAGGAAAATGCAACATGGCCCAGCCGCTGCAGCAGCAGCGGCGGCGGAGGGGCTGTGAGGAGGGGCTGCCTGGCGCGCCCTCCGCGGCCCTGACGCGCGGGGACCGCGGCGAGCGCTGAGAGCCGCTGCCAGCTCGTCGGTTCCACGAGACATGGGGCTCTGCTACAGCCTGCGCCCAAGGCTCTTTGGCGACTCCGGAGGCGGCGAGCGCCCCCCCCCCAGATGTTGCGCCCGGTGCGGCCGGCCCCCCTTGCACCCCCCACGCTACGCCACTGGAAGAATCTACTGGTCATCATGATATTCATGCCATCGGAATAGAGCCTTATTGCAAAGACTATGCACTGATCTCCACACATAAAACAAATTCACACACAGGTGTCTTCCAGAAGAAAGAAGTCTTGGGAGACTGTGGAAGAGTGTGCCTTTGTGGGGGAAGTCAAACTATTGGAGACTTACAGCACCTGCTGTGGCTGTAGAGACTAATACAGGAGGGACATGTTTTATTGCAGCTGGGGTAGCTGAATGTTGTGCTGCTGCAGGTGCACCATAGATTTTTCTCTCTTCAGTCCTCCCAGTGGTCATTCATCCTCTGGTTACTGCTATGGATGCACGACTTGCCCAGGCTGTCTGCAAGAGATTCCCACACAGTAAGGTTGGTGTTGCCGGTCTTCATGTCTTGTTTGCATCATATGAGCATCATATGAACAGCAGGTATTTATCTGGGGCAGGCCCTGGTAAATAGGTGCATGTCTTCAATTGCCAGGCACACTGTGGCTTTTCTCTTGCAGCAATGGTTCCACAAGTGACAAATATATGGAATAGGCATATATATTGTGGCACAGGATTTCCATTCTAAAAGACATGACACACAAGGAAAAAGGGAGGAGGAGGGAGGAGGAAAAAAGGTAGCTCAGGACACCAGTTACAACTCTTATGACATACAGGTAGCCTGAAAAATGTACAAGTGCAAATGGTTCAGATAGCCTGGTGGAATGGCATTTGTAAAGGTATTAGGTCCAGTCGTGGCTGACTCTGGGTTGGCGGCGCTCATCTCACTTTATTGGCCGAGGGAGCCAGCATACAGCTTCTGGGTCATGTGGCCAACATGACTAAGCCGTTTCTGGCGAACCAGAGCAGCGCACAGAAACGCCTTCCCGCCGGAGCAGTACCTATTTATCTGCTTGGACTTCGTGCTTTTGAAGTGCTAGGTTGGCAGGAGCAGGGACGGAGCAACAGGAGCTCACCCCGTCGCGCGGATTCGAACCGCCAACCTTCTGATCGGCAGGTCCTAGGCTGAATGGCATTTGAGGGAGGGCCAAAGGCAGCAGGGGCAATGGAACAGCCTGTTTCTCTTCTCTCCCCCTGCTCTGCAACCTGACGAAATGACTGCCATTAGAATACAGTATCTGAGTAAACATACACAGGATTTTGTTACCAAGTGTGAAGAGGTTGCATGTGTACAGTCTAGGGTTGCCATGTGTCCTCTTTTTCCAGGATACATCCTCTTTTGGGGGGGTAAAATTTGAGACAAATTGCATTTATTTGCTTTGAATGGCTGCCGTAGCATGCTCTTTTTTGCTCTTCGAAGTATGGCAACCTTAGTGGGCACTGTATTATAGAGCAGGTGTGAGCAGACTTTGGACTTGCAGAATCTACTTTGTTTTTTACTAGAATCCTTGGATCCACCAACTGGAGCCTGGTACAAAAGATATATGCTTCAAATTAAAAAATTGCGAGTCCACAAATTTGCTTTGAGCCCCAGAACTGAATGGATCACACAATATTTTGACAGCAAAAATCCACCCACTCATTTTGGTGCCATAGTATACATTTCCAAGATGACTGAGGAACCACTTAATCCTAGTCATTTTCCAGCAATGCTCCTTGATCTCATCTATATATATACAGTGGTACCTCGGGTTACATACGCTTCAGGTTACATACGCTTCAGGTTACAGACTCCGCTTACCCAAAAATAATACCTCGGGTTAAGAACTTTGCTTCAGGATGAAAACACAAATCGTGCGGTGGCGGCGCAGCAGCAGCGGGAGGCCCCATTAGCTAAAGTGGTGCTTCAGGTTAAGAACAGTTTCAGGTTAAGAATGGACCTCTGGAACGAATTAAGTACGTAACCAGAGGTACCACTGTAATATCCAGCCCATATCTGATCTAATATACAGTGCTTTTTTTCTTTAAAAAAATGTTTGGGGTACTCTTGTTTTCCTACTCGTTTTGAAATACCAGGTCAAACTTAGATTCACAAAATGTTTAGGGGTATGCGTACCCCTGTGTGTCCCCCCCCAAAAAAAAAACACTGCTAATATATGATTGCACCCAGCACCCGTGCCTAGACTCATTGTTAAAACCGTGTTTATGGAAGACAATCTTACTTGGCTACGAGTGATCGCCAAAGAAGAAGAATTGGTCAGTTGAGTTGGGTTGGGTTGCGTGTGAAAGGAGCTTGCTCACATTGGCCTAATCCTGAACATGTCCACGTAGAAGGGGGAGTTATTTTTGGTTTGTTTATAAGCACTGCTTAGGATTGCCCAAGTGGAAGACGATTCCTTTTGAAAATTGGTCCCACTGTGCGGCAGTTGCATCTCCAGTGCCTAAGAGCATCTGTTGCCATTGAAGTTGGGTTATGTCAGCAGATGTGTCAGCTAAGACAAACAATTGGGGGCCACTCTGGCTGTTAACCTTTGAAACAGCAGGTCAAAATCGCATTAGATGGGCTACTTCATCATAAACCCATCCTGGAAAATGGCTTTGTTGTGACCTGTGTCAGAGGTGTGCACTTAACCCAGGCCTCTGTCTCAACAGGTCTTCTGGGTGGCATCCTAGAATAAAACAGGACTAAAAGGAGGGGAAAGCCGTAACTCATTCAATTTCACCCAGCTGCCTGTTGATGTTCAGCCTGCGGCCAGGGGGTTTTCTGGGGGCCATATGGCATCCTTCACAAGTGGTGAGATTTATTTTTTATTCAATTGCATCTTGCATTTTTTGGCACACACATCTGGAGGTCGTGACAGGGACATTGTTTAATTTTATTCTATCTGCTTATTTGAATGCTTCGGCTGCATGCGCTAAATTAGCTGTGCGTGCCATGCGTTATGAGCATAGCACACTCAGGCTAGGCATGCCGCAAAGCCAAATTCCGTTCCGTACCTCTTCCACGTATGGATTACACAAGGAGAGCTGACGACTGCGCCCTGCCTGTTCTTGCCTGTTACGCAGAAAGTAAGGCAACGAGTCAGCTTATCTCAGCAACAGTCACAGGGATCTCCAATCTCACCCTGGCAACACCTTTGACCCCAAGTGCGGCTATAGTTCCAGCTGCTGCTGTCAACTCTCAGAGTGCTACACTCCTGCTTCCTCTTTCCCCTCGTTTCCTTTGGTTCTACAGAGGGGTATGCCCTTCCCTTTGCCACACTCTCCATGCTTTGCAGTATCAGCCCTTAGTTGCCCCAACACAAGGGCAATGCACCCAGGATCTTCAACAGATGGACTCTAGCTTTAAGGCCCAGGTGACTTATATTATGTGCCAGCATGAGCAAAATGAAGATCAGGATCTCAGTAGGTTGGTAAGCGTTTCTGAATCACAATTAATTATGGTAACACCAATGGGATGATTTTCCCACCTAAATTGGGGTGCTGAAATGTAGAAAGCTAACCAAGGATGGAGCTTTGTATGAAAGAATAGCGAGCAGTCTGTTCTTTCATTCCAACTGTATTTCTTTTGAACACATCTGGCTCTTCTTCGGAGCATAGGAATCTGCCTTATACTTATCTGCCAGGCCATTGGTCCATCTAGCTCAGTATTACCTGCACTGATTGGTTGTGGTTTTCCATGTTTCCGGGCAGGTGACATTCCCAGCCCTACCTTGAGATTCCACAGATTGAACCTGGAACCTTCAGGATGCAAACCAGATGCTGTACCACTGGCCTATATCCCTTCCCCTGGTTGGCAGATCTTGGAGGTCAAGTAAAACAGATCCAACAAACTGGACGTCTGCCTACCAATGTTCTGCTCCTAGAAGACAGAGCTGCTGGTCTGGTTTCTGACAGAGGCGTACCTAAAGGTAAAGGTAAAGGGACCCCTGACCATTCGTGGCCAACTCTGGGGTTGCGGCGCTCATCTCGCTTTATTGGCCGAGGGAGCCGGAGTACAGCTTCCAGGTCATGTGCCCAGCATGACTAAACTGCTTCTGGCGAACCAGAGCAGTGCACTGGCGTAGCGTGGGGGGTGCAAGGGGGGCAGGCCGCACCGGGCGCAACATCTGGGGGGGGCGCGCTCGCTGCCTCCGGAGTCGCCGAAGAGCCTCGGGCGCAGGCTGTAGCAGAGCCACATGTCTCGCGGCGCCCGGCTGAAGGCGCCCGGCAGGCAGCGGCTCTCAGCACTCGCCGCGGAGGACGCGCCAGGCAGCCCCTCCTCACAGCCCCGCCTCCGCCGCTGCTGCTGCAGCTGCTGGGCCGTTGCATTTTCCTCGCCTCTCTGCCCCCCTCCTCCTCCGGGCAAGCGGCGTCGTTTGGGCAGCAGCGCCAGCGGCAACTTGCAGGTTAGGGGGTAGGGGGGGCGCAAATTACATGCCTTGCCCCGGGTTAGGGGGCGCAAATTACTTGCGTTGCCCCGGGTGCTGACAACTCACGCTACGCCGCTGCCGTTTACCTTCCCGCCGGAGCAGTACCTATTTATCTACTTGCATTTTGACATGCTTTTGAACTGCTAGGTTGGCAGGAGCAGGGACCAAGTAACGGGAGCTCACCCTGTAACGGGGATTTGAACCGCCAACCTTCTGATCGGCAAGTCCTAGGCTTAGTGGTTTAACCCACAGCGCCACCCGCGTTTCTGACAGAGATGTACCTAGGGGTTGGCAAAACTGGTCTCTGCCAATTGCACCCTGGGGCACAAAAATCACCCATCAGACTATGGAGTGTCTGGTGTCTGTGTGCATGGTAACACACTTCAGCTGTTGTGGTGAGATCAAATGCAAGAGAAACTTTCCGTCCTTCTCGCACTGTGGCACAAAGGTGTGCAGTAAAATAATTTTTTTCTGGGGTAAGGGGTAGCAATATAGCTCCTTCCTAAGGGCACAAGGGACCTTAGGTACACCTCTTGTTTCTGATGTATTTCATTGTCACCCTGAAGATGGCCTAAGGTTTGGATTGAAGGCATAAGGTCAGCAGGAGTCAACTGAAGGGGTCAGTTGGGTCCCACCTGGACTTATGAAGCTGTTGACTGTGGGCTTATCTCCATCCGTCCAAGCAATTCTTTGCTTGGGCAGTGACGATCAACTTGCCACATTGACTGTCATCTTGCCTTCAGACTGCAAGCAGCCACACATGTGGCTTTAGAAATGAGATCTACAAGTCCTGGTTGAGCTGCAGTTTGTCAGTCTTCAGTCCCATTGAAATCATTAGGACACATTAGCAACAGCTAACTGAAGTCCTGCTAATTTCAATGGGATTTCACTGTAACTAATTTTTGCAAGCTTTTTGCCGGTCACTTCCACTTACATCTGAGGAACTCCAGTCCTTCTTCTGCTGTGCTTTTTACGACTAGGCTGGTTTCTGCTGCTAACACTGATTTTGCAGTTCATTATTTGCTGGTCTGAAGAGGATTTCTAGACGTTGCGTTGGTTTTCATTGTTCTAATTTTTTAAGGCCTCCCAAGTGAAATGAGAGTGCAGGGCACAATATGTAAATCTTTAAATAAAGAAACATTCATTTGAATTGGTCTGGATGGAAATATAACTACCATCATGAGTCTGATGATTGTGGATGTTGAGAAAAGTGGTACCATGTTGATGGAACTTGATGCTGGCTGTAACCATCTGCTTCATATTAGTATTTCCCCCGTGCAATAGTTGGCACCTCCTTGCCAAAGGCAGGCTGTAATTGCTCACTTGCAGGAGAAACTGTGTGAAACAACCTTAAGAGTTAAGTCAAAACCAAATAATGTGGTTCTGAAAACCAAATAATCCAGGGCAACTCTCCTGAGACGTCATCTTAAATCCAAGTGCTCCAGTTTTCATGGTTTGTAGCCTACATTCTTTGAATGTTTTATCTTCAGAGCTCTGAAAAGGGGTTCAAATTACAGGAAGCTCTGTCCATTTGAGACCCTGTCTCTTATTTCCATGGTGCTGGCAAGCTTCAATGTTATGGTTTCTGTAGTATGGGGACAAACACCATACTTACATGGCTGCTTAGTCTATCAAAGCACAACATGCAATGTGGTTTAGTGTCAGGGGAGGGAGAAAGTCAATTCACTTTGCATTTTAATGTGAACTGAACTAATTCACAATTCCCAAAACTATGTGTGAACCAAAACACAGCTATCCTTTGAAATTTGCACTTTTCTTAATTTTGTGGTGCAGTTTTCCAACAAAAAAGGCTAGAAAAAATATGTACATTGGGAAATGTGAGCATAAAATAAAATCTAAACATGAATTTTATTAGAGATTATTGCTTGCAAAACTGTGTATATTAAGCAAAACTTGAAACAAAAATATGTGTATTAGGAGAAATTCCTACTAAAATGCTGGTGAATTTTCATGGTGACCTTTTTTTAAATGGCAAACTGATACAGAAAGACTGGGAAAATGAGATGCTGAGAAAAAGTAAAATGGTCAGCTTTGTCAGTTGCTAGTGTAGGTCCTGGGAATCTGCTCCCTCTGGTTTCAAAATCCATACCATTTGTTATCATGCCTATTTTGGTGTCCTAACTTCTTTCACCTTTAAAATACTAAGTAGCTTGACCTGCAGCTAACCCGTGACATGATAAATTGACATCAGAAGGTGTTAAATTCTGGCTTCATTCCTGTGAAGTTAACACATTTCCTCTGGTGTGATAAGCACAGTGAAACAAAATACATTTTTTTTAAGCATGTAGGTGCTTTTATCTCTTTTATGATCTTTTGCATCTGTCTTGTTGAAGGGCTGTGTATGAGCTGGGCAACTTTGGAGGGAGTTAATAGATCAGTCCTGTTGTCTTTGTCCATGGAGTTTTCTTGGGAGGGATACTGGAGTGGCTTGCCGATTCCTGCTCCAGGTGGATCACGTTTAGTCAAAACTCTCTACTATGAGCTGCCATGGACTGCAAGAAGATCAAACCTATCCATTCCGAAGGAAATCAGCCCTGAGTGCTCACTGGAAGGACAGATCCTGAAGCTGAGGCTCCAATACTTTGGCCACCTCATGAGAAGAGAAGACTCCCTGGAAAAGACCCTGATGTTGGGAAAGATGGAGGGCACAAGGAGCAGGGGACGGCAGATGATGAGATGGTTGGACTGTGTTCTCGAAGCTATTAACATGAGTTTGACCAAACTGCAGGGGGCAGTGGAAGACAGGAGTGCCTGGCATGCTCTGGTCCATGGGGTCACGAAGAGTCCGACACGACTAAACGACTAAACGACAATAGATCTGTCCAGTGTTGTTCTCCTTTCTCAAGTGGCCACCAAACTCTGAGTTGCCAGCCTCCAATCTGAGCACCTCTGGGTTCTACTATATACCCTTTCAAGATATAAAATGAGATCAAGGTGAGGTGGGAGACAAAGGGTGGCTGACTCTAGCCCTGGCACCAGATGAAAGGCAGGGAAGAGTGGCAGAGACATAAAAAGGGGACTTGAGTCAGACCCATTTCAGCTGTGACAGAAGAGGAGAAAAACAAGACCAGCAATTCAATTCACTTGCATTTTCTCCTCCCCATACTTCTGTCTTGCTTGGAACTGATCTAGTACATCTCCCTGTTGTTGAGCGAGGGGGAATACAAGATCAATCTCAGACCAGACAAAAGCGAAAGCCAATTTGTGCATACTGTCTGCCCCTCCATCCTCCTTCTCTTCTCCTTTTTTCAGTCATGTCCAAAACAGCTGCCCTGTAGCTTTGACCAAAACTATACCAGTAGCTGGGAACTCACACATACTAGAAAACGCAGTCCGGCAAAGCCAACTGTATTTCATCTTGGAGCAGACAAAATAAATTAAGAAAATGAGACAAAGCCGAGTTGAGTTGGGGGGAGTCTTGCTTTATGCAATTGGCAGCCTTTTATCCTTAATTGTATGTTGCCTTTTTAAAAACTGCTCTTCTGTTAGAGGATCTTATCTTGCACAACAGTAACTATGGTAAATTGATATGAATATCTATCTGGGAAAAACTACTTTTTTCCAAACCTCAGTCTCTGGAGTGCCCTCCGTATAGTATAATTGTATTTGCACAACCTTCTGTCCAATTCACTCCTGCTTATTTGCATTTTTTTATTACTAACAGTATTTGGACGTTGTGGAAACAGTGGAGCTACATTGCACTGAACTGTTCCTTTATCGTTGTTCTGATTAAAACAGGGATTGGGAAGCAGGGACCCTCCACAAGGTCTTGTGCTCCAGTTCCAATAACCACAGCAATCATAGCTGAT
>NW_028118651.1:22500-27872 GCF_965113315.1 Podarcis vaucheri | reverse complement strand
TGGCCGTGGAGCGCGGTTGGGTCGTCTTCGGTTCCCCCCGGAAGAACCGCGTCGGACGCCACGCCTACCCCCGCCGTGGGTCTACACTGGCCGGGGAGCGCGGTTGGGTCGTCTTCGGTTCAACCAGAAGTACCGCGTCAGACGCCGCGCCTGCCCCCGCCGTGGGTCCACACTGGCCGGGGAGCGCGGTTGGGTCGTCTGCGGTTCTCCAGAGGGTCCTGAAAACCCTGTCGCCAGAAATCTCCGCGCGCATGCCGTCCTTGCCCGGCGAGAGCGGACGGCGTCTGGGGCACCGGCGCCGCCGCCGCCGCAGGCCGGCGTCTCGGAAGCCCCTGGCGGCCAGACGCGGCAGGCTCGCTCCGGCAAGAGGCTCCGTGGCTCCCCGGTCGTGCCGGTCTACCCATGCGGCGGGGCGGCGGTAGACCGTTCCCGGAGCCCGGCCTCTGCTTCTCGGCGACGGGCGGGCGAAGGCCGGCGGAGGGCAGGCTTCCGGGCGTCTGCGTGGGTCCGGCCCCTGCCCGGTCCAGGGGGCGCGGTTGCCAGTGTGTGGCCCCGGTCTACCGGCCGGCAAGCGGGGGTGGCTCGGCCGGTCTTCCCGGCGGAAGGAGCGGAAGCGCTGGCGGGGCGGCGGCCGGGTGTAGCTCCACGCCGGAGGGGCCGGCCTTGCGGCCCGTTCTCCCTGCGGCTGGGGCTTCGCGGTCCTCCCCGGTCTACCCGCCGGAGGCCTGCCGACCGCCCGGTCTACTCGCGAGGGCCTCGCCGGCCCCCTTCCGAGAACGGGGGGCCTCCCGGTCTACCCAGAGAAGGCCCAGTCTGCTTCTCGCGTCCACGGTCACCCCGTTCTCCCGGCCCTGGGCTCCCCTGCAGTCGGCCGGCTGGGTCTTGCCGGTCTACCTCCGAGGAAGGGAGAATTCCCGGTCGGCCCGACGGAGGCCTGCCGGGCTGGGGCTTCCAGCTCTACCTCGAGGACAGACGGCTTCCCGGTCTCCCCTGCTTGGGGCTGGGAAGCGCCGGGCCACCTGACGGCCGGACTGGTACCGCTGCTAACCGGTCTACTAGCCGGGCCGGGGGGGACTGGGGCTTGCCGGTCTACCTCCGAGAACGGGAGGCGGAGGGAGGCGAGGCGAGAGCGGTTGGCGGAGGGTGCGAAGGCCGGAGAAGGGCAGGCTTCCGGGCGTCTGTGTGGGTCCAGGCAAGTTTGCCGGTCCAGGCAAGTTTGCCGGTGGCCCCGGTCTACCGGCCGGCAAGCGGGGGCGGGTGGGCCGGTCTTCCCGGCGTAAGGAGGGGAAGCGCTGGCCGTTTTCCGGGGGGGGGCGGCCGGGTCTAGCTCCCCGTCGGAGGGGCCGGCAGCGTGGCCCGTTCTTCCTGCGGCCGCTGGCAGCTCTCCGGTCCACTGCTGGCCAGGGAAGCTGGGACGTGGCGGTCCCCTTCAGAGGATGGAAGGCTTTCCCGGTCTACCGCTGGGAGGTCTGTCCTCTGCCGGTCCCCCCGTTCTCCGCCCGGGCGAGGCGGCTGGGGCTTCGCGGTCCTCCCCGGTCTACCCGCCGGAGGCCAGCCGACCGCCCGGTCTACTCGCGAAGGCCCCGGTCCTCCCGGCGGCGGGTGGGCCTGCGAACGGAGTCCCCCCAGTCTGCCGGCCGTGGAGGCTGGGCCTTGCCGGGCCCCTCCCGAGAACGGGTCCGGCCCGGGGCTGGCAGCGGTGCCCGGTCTCCCGGCCCTGGGCGCTGCTGGCCGTGGAGGCTGGGTCCTGCCGGTCTACCTCCGAGGAAGGGAGGCTTCCCGGTCGAGCCGCCGGAGGGGCAGGCGACGTTACCCGGTCTCCCGGCCCTCGGCTCCCCTCCGGTCTACCGTTCGGGAAGGCTGGGTCTTGCCGGTCTTCCTCAGAGATCGTGGGGACTTCCCGGTCTACCCATCGGAAAGCGGGGGGGTCCGCCGGTCTACCTGGCGTACGGCGCGGCACCGCTGGCCGGTCTACTCCGGTCGCCCGGCCCTCGGCTCCCCTCCGGTCTACCGGGCGGGAAAGCTGGGTCTTGCCGGTCTTCCTCCAGAGATCGAGGGGCTTGCCGGTCTACCTGGCCCACGGCGCGTTACCGCTGGCCGGTCTACTGGGCGCCGGCCCTCGGGAAGCCCGATCTACCGTCCGGAGGGGCTGGCGGCGTTGCCCGGTCTCCCGGCCCTTGGCTCCCCTCCGGTCTACCGGTCGGGAAGGCTGGGTCTTGCCGGTCTTCCTGCCTGCCTGCCTGCCTGCCTGCCTGCCTGCCTGCCTCCTTCCTGCCGCCTGACCAGCGCTCCTAAACAAAGGGACAGGCTCTTACCCGGTCTACCTGGAAGGCAGGACGCGGACGGCCTGCCTGCCTGCCTGCCTGCCTGCCTGCCTGCCTGCCTGCCGCAGGGTCTGGGACTTCCAGGTCAACCTGAGGAGAAACGGCTTCCCGGTCTACCCTCCAGGAGGCCGCGAGGCGCCAGTCCACTAGGCAGTGGGGGGCTGGAGCCGCTGCCCGGTCTACTAACCTTCGAGGAGGGGGAGGCTCTGGCCGGTCTTGGAGAACGGTAGCGCAACCACGGTGAGCCCGGTCTACCGGCCGGGAAGGCTGGGGTTTGCCGGTCTTCCTCCGAGATCGTCGGGGCTTCCCGGTCTACCCACCGGAAAGAGAGGCTCTGCCTGACCACCTGGCGCACGGCGCGAAACCGCTGGCCTGTCCACTGGGCCCCGGACCTCGGGAAGCCCTGTCTACCCGCCGGAGGAGACAGCGGCGTTGCCCGGCCTGCAGGCCCTCGGCTCCCATCCGGTCTACCAGCCAGGAAGGCTGGTTCTTGCCGGTCTTCCTCCGAGAACGTGCGGCTTCCCGGTCTACCAAGTGGAAGGAGCGGCCCTGCCTGCCTGCCTGCCTGCCTGCCTGCCTGCCTGCCTGCCTGCCTGCCTGCTGCCGCAGTGCCTGGGGCTTCCAGGTCTACCTCGGAGGAGAAAGGTCTTCCCGGTCTACCCTCCTTGGGCTCGGCAAACGCCGGTCCACACTGACGGCGGTGGGCCTGGAGCGGCTGCCCGGTCTAGTCGCCGGCGGAGGTGGGCAGGCTGGGTCTTGGCGGTCTTCCTCCGAGATCGTGGGGCTTCCCGGTTTACCCACCGGAGAGCGCGGCTCTGCCGGTCTACCTGGCCCACGGCGCGGAACCGCTGGCCGGTCTACTGGGAGTCGGACCTCGGTGAGCCCGGTCTACCGGTCGGAGGGGATGGCGGCGTCGCCCGGTCTCCCGGCCGTCGGCTCCCCTCCGTTCTACCGGCCGGGAAAGCTGGGTCTTGCCGGTCTTCCTCCAGAGATGGAGCGGCTTCCCGGTCTACCTGGCGCACGGCGCGGAACCGCTGGCCGGTCTACTGGGAGTCGGACCTCGGTGAGCCCGGTCTACCGGTCGGAGGGGCTGGCGGCATTGCCCGGTCTCCCGGCCGTCGGCTCCCCTCCGGTCTACCGGCCGGGAAAGCTGGGTCTGGCCGGTCTTCCTCCAGAGATCGAGGGGCTGGCCGGTCTACCTGGCCCACGGCGCGGAACCGCTGGCCGGTCTACTGGGCGCCGGCCCTCGGGAAGCCCGATCTACCGTCCGGAGGGGCTGGCGGCGTTGCCCGGTCTCCCGGCCCTTGGCTCCCCTCCGGTCTACCTGTCGGGAAGGCTGGGTCTTGCCGGTCTTCCTTCCTGCCTGCCTGCCTGCCTGCCTGCCTGCCTGCCTGCCTGCCTCCTTCCTGCCGCCTGACCAGCGCTCCTAAACAAAGGGACAGGCTCTTACCCGGTCTACCTGGAAGGCAGGACGCGGACGGCCTGCCTGCCTGCCTGCCTGCCTGCCTGCCTGCCTGCCTGCCTGCCTGCCGCAGGGTCTGGGACTTCCAGGTCAACCTGAGGAGAAACGGCTTCCCGGTCTACCCTCCAGGAGGCCGCGAGGCGCCAGTCCACTAGGCAGTGGGGGGCTGGAGCCGCTGCCCGGTCTACTAACCTTCGAGGAGGGGGAGGCTCTGGCCGGTCTTGGAGAACGGTAGCGCAACCACGGTGAGCCCGGTCTACCGGCCGGGAAGGCTGGGGTTTGCCGGTCTTCCTCAGAGATCGTCGGGGCTTCCCGGTCTACCCACCGGAAAGAGAGGCTCTGCCTGACCCCCTGGCGCACGGCGCGAAACCGCTGGCCTGTCCACTGGGCCCCGGACCTCGGGAAGCCCTGTCTACCCGCCGGAGGAGACAGCGGCGTTGCCCGGCCTCCAGGCCCTCGGCTCCCATCCGGTCTACCAGCCAGGAAGGCTGGTTCTTGTCGGTCTTCCTCAGAGAACGTGCGGCTTCCCGGTCTACCAAGTGGAAGGAGCGGCCCTGCCTGCCTGCCTGCCTGCCTGCCTGCCTGCCTGCCTGCCTGCCTGCCTGCCTGCCTGCTCGCCGCAGTGCCTGGGGCTTCCAGGTCTACCTCGGAGGAGAAAGGTCTTCCCGGTCTACCCTCCTTGGGCTCGGCAAACGCCGGTCCACACCGACGGCGGTGGGCCTGGAGCGGCTGCCCGGTCTAGTCGCCGGCGGAGGTGGGCAGGCTGGGTCTTGGCGGTCTTCCTCCGAGATCGTGGGGCTTCCCGGTTTACCCACCGGAGAGCGCGGCTCTGCCGGTCTACCTGGCCCACGGCGCGGAACCGCTGGCCGGTCTACTGGGAGTCGGACCTCGGTGAGCCCGGTCTACCGGTCGGAGGGGATGGCGGCGTCGCCCGGTCTCCCGGCCGTCGGCTCCCCTCCGTTCTACCGGCCGGGAAAGCTGGGTCTGGCCGGTCTTCCTCCAGAGATCGAGGGGCTGGCCGGTCTACCTGGCGCACGGCGCGGAACCGCTGGCCGGTCTACTGGGAGTCGGACCTCGGTGAGCCCGGTCTACCGGCCGGAGGGGCTGGCGGCGTCGCCCGGTCTCCCGGCCGTCGGCTCCCCTCCGGTCTACCGGCACCCGAAGGCTGGAGTTTGCCGGTCTACTAGGGAGGGCGTAGGACTTCCCGGTCTACCGGCCCGCTCCCCCTATGGAGCCTCCAGGTCTACGTGGTCGCTGTAACCTGACGACATCGCCAAGGGTGGGTGGGGTTCGTGGCGACAGCTGCCGTAGAACTCGGTGACTTTGTAGACCGCCGCTTGGCGGCAGTGCAGCAGGTAGGCGATGGAGGGGACGGGTGAGGGCGTGCGTGCGTGCGTGCGTGCGTGCGTGCGTCCTTGCAGGGACGGCAAGGGAGAAAAGTCTCGGCGTGCATGCGTTCCTTTGCGGGAGGGGGAGCATGCAGAGACACAGGGATACAGAAAGACAAGCACTAAAGCACTCGTGCGCTCTCACACACACTTGATTGCGGGGCAGAGGGAGGGAGGGAGGGAGGGAGGGAGACGAGG
>NW_028118651.1:5000-10000 GCF_965113315.1 Podarcis vaucheri | reverse complement strand
CGCGTCCACGGTCACCCCGTTCTCCCGGCCCTGGGCTCCCCTGCAGTCGGCCGGCTGGGTCTTGCCGGTCTACCTCCGAGGAAGGGAGAATTCCCGGTCGGCCCGACGGAGGCCTGCCGGGCTGGGGCTTCCAGCTCTACCTCGAGGACAGACGGCTTCCCGGTCTCCCCTGCTTGGGGCTGGGAAGCGCCGGGCCACCTGACGGCCGGACTGGTACCGCTGCTAACCGGTCTACTAGCCGGGCCGGGGGGGACTGGGGCTTGCCGGTCTACCTCCGAGAACGGGAGGCGGAGGGAGGCGAGGCGAGAGCGGTTGGCGGAGGGTGCGAAGGCCGGAGAAGGGCAGGCTTCCGGGCGTCTGTGTGGGTCCAGGCAAGTTTGCCGGTCCAGGCAAGTTTGCCGGTGGCCCCGGTCTACCGGCCGGCAAGCGGGGGCGGGTGGGCCGGTCTTCCCGGCGTAAGGAGGGGAAGCGCTGGCCGTTTTCCGGGGGGGGGCGGCCGGGTCTAGCTCCCCGTCGGAGGGGCCGGCAGCGTGGCCCGTTCTTCCTGCGGCCGCTGGCAGCTCTCCGGTCCACTGCTGGCCAGGGAAGCTGGGACGTGGCGGTCCCCTTCAGAGGATGGAAGGCTTTCCCGGTCTACCGCTGGGAGGTCTGTCCTCTGCCGGTCCCCCCGTTCTCCGCCCGGGCGAGGCGGCTGGGGCTTCGCGGTCCTCCCCGGTCTACCCGCCGGAGGCCAGCCGACCGCCCGGTCTACTCGCGAAGGCCCCGGTCCTCCCGGCGGCGGGTGGGCCTGCGAACGGAGTCCCCCCAGTCTGCCGGCCGTGGAGGCTGGGCCTTGCCGGGCCCCTCCCGAGAACGGGTCCGGCCCGGGGCTGGCAGCGGTGCCCGGTCTCCCGGCCCTGGGCGCTGCTGGCCGTGGAGGCTGGGTCCTGCCGGTCTACCTCCGAGGAAGGGAGGCTTCCCGGTCGAGCCGCCGGAGGGGCAGGCGACGTTACCCGGTCTCCCGGCCCTCGGCTCCCCTCCGGTCTACCGTTCGGGAAGGCTGGGTCTTGCCGGTCTTCCTCAGAGATCGTGGGGACTTCCCGGTCTACCCATCGGAAAGCGGGGGGGTCCGCCGGTCTACCTGGCGTACGGCGCGGCACCGCTGGCCGGTCTACTCGGTCGCCCGGCCCTCGGCTCCCCTCCGGTCTACCGGGCGGGAAAGCTGGGTCTTGCCGGTCTTCCTCCAGAGATCGAGGGGCTTGCCGGTCTACCTGGCCCACGGCGCGTTACCGCTGGCCGGTCTACTGGGCGCCGGCCCTCGGGAAGCCCGATCTACCGTCCGGAGGGGCTGGCGGCGTTGCCCGGTCTCCCGGCCCTTGGCTCCCCTCCGGTCTACCGGTCGGGAAGGCTGGGTCTTGCCGGTCTTCCTGCCTGCCTGCCTGCCTGCCTGCCTGCCTGCCTGCCTCCTTCCTGCCGCCTGACCAGCGCTCCTAAACAAAGGGACAGGCTCTTACCCGGTCTACCTGGAAGGCAGGACGCGGACGGCCTGCCTGCCTGCCTGCCTGCCTGCCTGCCTGCCTGCCTGCCGCAGGGTCTGGGACTTCCAGGTCAACCTGAGGAGAAACGGCTTCCCGGTCTACCCTCCAGGAGGCCGCGAGGCGCCAGTCCACTAGGCAGTGGGGGGCTGGAGCCGCTGCCCGGTCTACTAACCTTCGAGGAGGGGGAGGCTCTGGCCGGTCTTGGAGAACGGTAGCGCAACCACGGTGAGCCCGGTCTACCGGCCGGGAAGGCTGGGGTTTGCCGGTCTTCCTCCGAGATCGTCGGGGCTTCCCGGTCTACCCACCGGAAAGAGAGGCTCTGCCTGACCACCTGGCGCACGGCGCGAAACCGCTGGCCTGTCCACTGGGCCCCGGACCTCGGGAAGCCCTGTCTACCCGCCGGAGGAGACAGCGGCGTTGCCCGGCCTGCAGGCCCTCGGCTCCCATCCGGTCTACCAGCCAGGAAGGCTGGTTCTTGCCGGTCTTCCTCCGAGAACGTGCGGCTTCCCGGTCTACCAAGTGGAAGGAGCGGCCCTGCCTGCCTGCCTGCCTGCCTGCCTGCCTGCCTGCCTGCCTGCCTGCCTGCTCGCCGCAGTGCCTGGGGCTTCCAGGTCTACCTCGGAGGAGAAAGGTCTTCCCGGTCTACCCTCCTTGGGCTCGGCAAACGCCGGTCCACACTGACGGCGGTGGGCCTGGAGCGGCTGCCCGGTCTAGTCGCCGGCGGAGGTGGGCAGGCTGGGTCTTGGCGGTCTTCCTCCGAGATCGTGGGGCTTCCCGGTTTACCCACCGGAGAGCGCGGCTCTGCCGGTCTACCTGGCCCACGGCGCGGAACCGCTGGCCGGTCTACTGGGAGTCGGACCTCGGTGAGCCCGGTCTACCGGTCGGAGGGGATGGCGGCGTCGCCCGGTCTCCCGGCCGTCGGCTCCCCTCCGTTCTACCGGCCGGGAAAGCTGGGTCTTGCCGGTCTTCCTCCAGAGATGGAGCGGCTTCCCGGTCTACCTGGCGCACGGCGCGGAACCGCTGGCCGGTCTACTGGGAGTCGGACCTCGGTGAGCCCGGTCTACCGGTCGGAGGGGCTGGCGGCATTGCCCGGTCTCCCGGCCGTCGGCTCCCCTCCGGTCTACCGGCCGGGAAAGCTGGGTCTGGCCGGTCTTCCTCCAGAGATCGAGGGGCTGGCCGGTCTACCTGGCCCACGGCGCGGAACCGCTGGCCGGTCTACTGGGCGCCGGCCCTCGGGAAGCCCGATCTACCGTCCGGAGGGGCTGGCGGCGTTGCCCGGTCTCCCGGCCCTTGGCTCCCCTCCGGTCTACCTGTCGGGAAGGCTGGGTCTTGCCGGTCTTCCTTCCTGCCTGCCTGCCTGCCTGCCTGCCTGCCTGCCTGCCTGCCTCCTTCCTGCCGCCTGACCAGCGCTCCTAAACAAAGGGACAGGCTCTTACCCGGTCTACCTGGAAGGCAGGACGCGGACGGCCTGCCTGCCTGCCTGCCTGCCTGCCTGCCTGCCTGCCTGCCTGCCTGCCGCAGGGTCTGGGACTTCCAGGTCAACCTGAGGAGAAACGGCTTCCCGGTCTACCCTCCAGGAGGCCGCGAGGCGCCAGTCCACTAGGCAGTGGGGGGCTGGAGCCGCTGCCCGGTCTACTAACCTTCGAGGAGGGGGAGGCTCTGGCCGGTCTTGGAGAACGGTAGCGCAACCACGGTGAGCCCGGTCTACCGGCCGGGAAGGCTGGGGTTTGCCGGTCTTCCTCAGAGATCGTCGGGGCTTCCCGGTCTACCCACCGGAAAGAGAGGCTCTGCCTGACCCCCTGGCGCACGGCGCGAAACCGCTGGCCTGTCCACTGGGCCCCGGACCTCGGGAAGCCCTGTCTACCCGCCGGAGGAGACAGCGGCGTTGCCCGGCCTCCAGGCCCTCGGCTCCCATCCGGTCTACCAGCCAGGAAGGCTGGTTCTTGTCGGTCTTCCTCAGAGAACGTGCGGCTTCCCGGTCTACCAAGTGGAAGGAGCGGCCCTGCCTGCCTGCCTGCCTGCCTGCCTGCCTGCCTGCCTGCCTGCCTGCCTGCCTGCCTGCTCGCCGCAGTGCCTGGGGCTTCCAGGTCTACCTCGGAGGAGAAAGGTCTTCCCGGTCTACCCTCCTTGGGCTCGGCAAACGCCGGTCCACACCGACGGCGGTGGGCCTGGAGCGGCTGCCCGGTCTAGTCGCCGGCGGAGGTGGGCAGGCTGGGTCTTGGCGGTCTTCCTCCGAGATCGTGGGGCTTCCCGGTTTACCCACCGGAGAGCGCGGCTCTGCCGGTCTACCTGGCCCACGGCGCGGAACCGCTGGCCGGTCTACTGGGAGTCGGACCTCGGTGAGCCCGGTCTACCGGTCGGAGGGGATGGCGGCGTCGCCCGGTCTCCCGGCCGTCGGCTCCCCTCCGTTCTACCGGCCGGGAAAGCTGGGTCTGGCCGGTCTTCCTCCAGAGATCGAGGGGCTGGCCGGTCTACCTGGCGCACGGCGCGGAACCGCTGGCCGGTCTACTGGGAGTCGGACCTCGGTGAGCCCGGTCTACCGGCCGGAGGGGCTGGCGGCGTCGCCCGGTCTCCCGGCCGTCGGCTCCCCTCCGGTCTACCGGCACCCGAAGGCTGGAGTTTGCCGGTCTACTAGGGAGGGCGTAGGACTTCCCGGTCTACCGGCCCGCTCCCCCTATGGAGCCTCCAGGTCTACGTGGTCGCTGTAACCTGACGACATCGCCAAGGGTGGGTGGGGTTCGTGGCGACAGCTGCCGTAGAACTCGGTGACTTTGTAGACCGCCGCTTGGCGGCAGTGCAGCAGGTAGGCGATGGAGGGGACGGGTGAGGGCGTGCGTGCGTGCGTGCGTGCGTGCGTCCTTGCAGGGACGGCAAGGGAGAAAAGTCTCGGCGTGCATGCGTTCCTTTGCGGGAGGGGGAGCATGCAGAGACACAGGGATACAGAAAGACAAGCACTAAAGCACTCGTGCGCTCTCACACACACTTGATTGCGGGGCAGAGGGAGGGAGGGAGACGAGGGAGGGAGACGAGAGAGAGAGAGAGAGAGAGAGAGAGAGAGAGAGAGAGCGCAGGCAGAGGCAGGCAGAAACAAAATCTCTCTGTCTCTCGTCTCTCGTCTCTCGTCTCTCGTCTCTCGCGTCTCTCTCTCTCTCTCTCTCTCTCTCTCTCTGCCTCTCTCTCTCACACACACACACACAAGCACGCACGCACGCGCGCGCACACACAGACACAGACACACACAGACACAAAAAGACACAAACAGTCGTTTGCAGGAGAGGGAGACAGAAGGGCACAAAATTTCTCTCTCACACTAAGCATACACTCAAACACAGCATGTACTTGTGTGGGGGGAGACAGACAGAGACACAGGAGCCAAGTACACCGCACACACGCTTGTGTGCAGGGGAGACCGACAGGGACAGAGAGATGGACACAAAATATCACTCCAAGGCGCACACACGCATACCAAAGAAACCTCCCCCG